>NW_014577284.1:59836-62519 GCF_000485595.1 Priapulus caudatus | reverse complement strand
ATTGTTTGTATATGGCCTATGGCGAACGTAATTTACTAAAGTTTAATGAAGCGGGGTTTCTGAAAAACAATCTTTTAAGAAGTAAATAACGATTGAAGTGAATGTATACACATATCAGTAGCAAGGTAAAGCCATGTAGAAGGGAACGGTAGGTTTTCTTTCGCGCCAATAGGCAATAGCGGCGTACGGGCCGCATTAGCACTAGCAGCGCATGCATTTTGCATGCGATCTCACGAAATTTCAATGAACCCCGTTCTGTCCCAATATAACCCTCACCAAAATATAAAAAAGGTTATATGGGACAGAATTATTCGGTCTAGTCTAACTACTAAACTAGTATTAGTAACTGTAAGTGTAACTTGTAAGTCACTAGGCCCTAAGTCACAGTGAGTAAGTGTCTTCTCCGCCCTCGTCCCCATCCGATATTTTCTCCCTAGTATCTATGCAGATTATGCTGATATTGTTGTCTTATAAGCTAGGCCTAGTTACCTGACGATAATGGTCGTACTAATTTGGTAAATATTCTAAATTGAAACTTTTGTGCCGGTCCTAAAACTGTAAACAGTCTCAAGGAGGCTGCCATCTTAGATCACGTATAGCTGCGCAGTATAGACTGGTCCCAAACATCATGTAGTACACTTATAGGGGTTTTTACTAGTTCAAAGCCCAGAATGATCCCTCCACTTACATGTTACGGCGAGCGCAAGTTACGATTAACAGATATTTGTAAGTATTAAATTATATAATAGTTTAGTAATAGTTCATAATATAATATATATTAAGTTAATAGAACCGAGACCCATCTGCCAGGAGAGCAGCTTTTCCCATTTGCGCAACTCGTTATGGTTGGTCCAATAATAAAACATTTACTGCCTCACTACACTTTGGACCACAGCACATTTCGCCAACAGGTGGCGATACTCTACTGTCTGTGGCAAGGCCTATGATTGGTCTGTGGCATTGTCACGGTGACACCCCCCACCCCCCACCCCACAGCCTTCCGTGTCTCGAACTCGTAGGTAAGAAGTTTTGTTTTTAGTAAAGAACTCGCATTCTCTTTAGTTCTGACGGGGGTCGATGTTCGAACGTGACTTATTTGAGATTCGTGGTTTTACTGGTACTCGCATAGTAGTATGGTAAGAATCTAGATGTAATGTATTTAAATGTTATTATGTAAAACTAGGCATGTATTGTAACATGTTGCATAGTCACAGTGTCATTCATTACTCATTAGTGAATAGTCATAGATGATAGTGTAATGCTATGGGTATGGCCATGGGTATGGTGTAAACCGACCAGGCTCTTCGACTGTTACACGACGTAGGAACGTAGTGTTAAGCGAGAATGGAACTTGTGGCTAGGTATGGTGTATACTATTACTATTACTAATGGTAAATTAGTGAATAACATTCACAGGCACCTGGAACGTCTCAATTAAAAAAAATAATGGTAAATAAACACGAAATGTATTTACTACCAAAGTCTTAATGTTTCTCTACTCTATTTTGCCTATTACTAGTACCTAATACTGAGTAATAGTACTAATAGTAATATTATTACTAATACTATTAGTATTAGTATTATTGACGATAATGACCCGTAAATGCCGATCAAATGCTCATCTGCAACACACAAGTACACCGCACGCACGCCCTGTGCACAAACAACATGAATAAGAGAGCAGGTAGGAAAGCATGATCGCAAAATTCGCTCAATGCTCGCTTCATTTCACACGATTACAGAACGAAAAGACAACTAACAGCCTTCATATTGCTTATTGGTATCTATGTGTAGCTAAATGTTCACTTGTTCGAATTATAACTCTGTCCTTTGTTCTTACCTACTCCCACCAGCGATATCTCGTGTAATCCTGCGGGAAATGTTCTCTCCGTGAAAATGTAAACCGGACGAGATGTTCGTTTATACACGAGTAATGGGGCGCATTGCATGCTGGGATGAGCTGCTGCCTGCCTCCGAGCCTCCGTTTCGAGGTCCGCCAAGCCAAGCATAATGCGCGCGGGCATGACGTCACACACACGACTACAGTGATTGATCGAAAGATCGAGTAGCGTCGTTGGGGATTTTCGGATGATACGTCCGGTTTACATTTTCACGGAGAGAACATTTCCTGTAGGATTTCACGAGATATCTCTGGCGGGAGTAGGTAAGAACAAGGGACAGAGTTATAATTCGAACAAGTGAACATTTTGCTACACATAGATACCAATATGGAGGCTGACATTTGTTGTCTTTTCGTTCTGTAATCGTGTGAAATGAAGCGAGCGTCGAGCGAATTTTGCGATCACGCTTTCCTACCTGCTTTCTTATTTGTGTTGTTTGTGCACAGGGCATGCGTGCGGTGTACTTGTGTGTTGCAGATGAGCATTTAACCGGCATTTACGGGTAATTATCGGCAATAATAGGCGAAATAGAGTAGAGAAAAATTAAGACTTTGGTAATAAATATACATTTCGTGTTTTTTTACCTTTTTTTATTTTATTGAGACGTTCCAAGTGCATGTGAGGCATGACAGTGTCAGTAATACACGTAACACAGTGTCAATGATCCACAGCCTGCCTCTGTTGAACAACTAACTACGTATATCTTAAAGCCGCACAATGCGCATCCAAACGCTAATTTCTTCAGTACTAGACTAGCAAATACTTCGTGTCATGCATAATCA
>NW_014577284.1:55096-59826 GCF_000485595.1 Priapulus caudatus | reverse complement strand
TCCACCTAAAAATCTCGCTCAAAACTCACACGATGTACCAACCGTACGTGTGTTTGCGCGCGCGCGTGTGTTGTCCGCTCGTGTCCGCTATGCCTCCGGTCAAATTTCTGTTTTATTTTATTTTATTTCCATTTCATATAAACCATAAAACACGACAGTTAACGAGTAAATACATTATCACATGCATAAACCCTACTGAACTGCATAGAAATGCTGTGTTTGAGCATAACTCTCATATCCGGCCATATCCCATATCCGGATAGGTGCCGGTCTCGACGTGGCCGGATAAAGGAGGTCGGACTGTATATAAATTTCCAGCTTTCTTATTAAAAAAATGTTAGTACGTGTTAGTTCGTTTATACACTGTCACTGTCACTGCTGCTTGCTACGAGTACGAGGTTACGAGGTATTCACTGCCATGGCAATGTAAATTGTGAGGTGAACAATATAAACAACCAAATTGCAGCTGCTATTCCTTCAGAATGTGAAAAACACGAAACAACACTTGTGTTCAGTTTAGTTTTAACCATTTAACTTGTAAGTTAAATGGTTAAAACTGAAACGCAAGTACATGGTGGTGCGACGTGCATGTGACAATGATGTGTAGTGTTTGCCTTATCTTGAAATGAAATCCAAATCAGTCAATTTAAGATTTTAGTCAATTTTAGTATAATTTTTCGATTTTAAACTGGTTATTGCTGATAGTAATAGTTGTTTGTTTGTTTAAAATAAGTAGGTACCAGTCTACATGCCCTTTAAAAGCTGTGTTAGTGGATATTACTACAGTACACTTGTAGTACTTACAGTAGTAATAGTGACAGTACACTTACATTCAAGAGAGCTGGTAATAATTCAACCTGTGTCTTGGGTCAAAATGCCCTTTAAATGACCCGAGGTCACAGTGGTGGTGTGTTATAACCAGTACTCTCTCATTTCTTTAGGCGAGTGCCGGGACATGCTTTCGAGATTAATTGCGAGGCCATGGTGGCAGTCAGGAAGAGTTGGGGTAGAGCTTTCAGCAGAGGATATATATATGAATGGCAGGGATGTTCCCAGAAAATGTTGAGTGCGCGGTAATCAGACATCGAATCCCCCCCCCCAAATGATTAAAAAAGACGATTTTAGAACGCCGTAAGAGTTGCGCACACAGCTGGACACACACTGCGATGTTAGCATGTACAGTAACAATATCGATCGCAAGCGGCGAGCGTAGAAAATCGCGCAGTGTGTCCTAGGCTTTATGAATGATCGCTAATAATTGCGGCATGTGACATAAGTTAGTACATTTAAATTACAACAAAATGCTCAAACAGCAATTAAGCACTTTGTTGTTGAATGATTTCTACAATAATTCACTCAATGGACCATTCGTAAATGATTATGTCCTATTTGATGTCATTTTGTTCCGGGCGGAAAACGGCAATTTTTTTTGAGTGCCGGTTGGAAATCAAAAGTAACGGGCGGCACCGCCCGGCGCCACTTGGCATGGGAACATCCCTGAATGGTCTCAATGCTATGTTAGGACCCCCCCATATATATATATATCATGGTCATCACATATCATCACCATAATCTCTACCCTCTAACCCAGTGGTTCTTAAAACCTTTTTTGAGTCATGGACCTCTTTGAGAATCTGGTGAAAGCTACGGACAAATTTTGCATACGGATCCCCTGAAGCCCATCCATGGACCCCAAAGGGGGTCCATGTACCACAGGTTAAGAACCCCTGCGTCTAACATTAACCGTAACCCTAACCCCCACCATGTATGCATCGGTGCAAAAGTAGAATTATTGAGCCACGATAGTGTCCTCGTAATTTTACACGCTGTTTCTCCAGACGATCGCCGGCATGTTTGCACGCGCGGACGAGGTTGCGCCAGAGGTCATGGAGAAGGTCGCGGAGGAGGTCGCGGCGGAGGTGGAGCCCATACTGGGCACGCTGGATCTCGTCATCCTCGCGGTGATAGCAGCGCTGCTCTTCTACTGGTTTGTTGTCAAGAGGAGCCGAGATGCAGCGCACGTGAAGGAGATCAGTAGCCTGAACAACTTGAAAATGGCGTGAGTTGCCGATCGTGGTTGCCTGCATGTGTGCGTGCGTGCGTGCGTGCGTGCGTGCGTTTGGTGTGTGTGTGTGCATGAGTACGTGTTCGTAGCGTGCATCGTGATTGTGTGGCGTGCATGGCATGGATGTGTCTGTGTAGTGTATAATGTGTTGATTGTGGGCATGTCTGTGTATGTGTGTGGTGATTTGTTGCGTGGATTGTGTGTGCGATGAAGTGCGTGTTACCCCTCCGCCAAAAAGGTTGGCAGGCAGGTATGTCCTTCGGGTCTGCGGCGTCGTGTGTTTGGTGTGTGTGTTCGCGCGGAAGTCGATATATAGCGAGTCAGCGAGGCGAGGCCAGCCACAGGGCCGGCTGCTGTCTGAGCTGAGCGGCCGAGCGAGCATACATGTACTTTGGCGTATATGCGTGGGTTATTCGTGTGTTCTTCAGTCGTGATGGCGTTATGGCGTATCGTCCGCTGGCGGATGTATCACCCTCCCGTGAATGCCTCTGTCTAGGTCTGTATGTGTGTGTGTGTGATTGTGTGCATGCATGCGTGGAATGTGTCTGTGTGTGTGTTGTTGTGTGCGTGCGTGCGTCGTGCGTGCGTGCGTGCGTGCGTGCGTGCGTGCGTCTGTGTCTGTGCGTGCGTGCGTGTGGGTGCGTGTGGGGTGTGTGTGGGTGTGGGTGTGTGTGTGTGTGTGTGTGTGTGTGATTGTACGTGTCTGTGTATGTGTGTGTGATTGTGTGTGCATGAGTGTGTGCTTGTGCGTGCATGTGTGATTGTGTCTGAGTATGTGCGCGTGTGATTATGCTTGTCGGTGTATGTGCGATTACGTCAAGAGTACATAATAGGATTCTCTATTGTGTACTCTTGATTACGTGTATCTGTCAGGGTTGGCCGCTTCTCCGTTATAGCCTGAGCGGCGAGGCTATCGTCGGAGCACGCGCAATCGGCTAAATGCACCCCGCCACTCTAGACATATCATAGCCGCCATGCTAAATATCATAGCCCCGGGGACCCCCTAGGCACGCAAACCGGCCTTCGGCGATTTGCAACTAGGACCTTAAAGGCAGCACCCGCCCTGCTATAATGAAAAAGCTTGGAGAACCCTGTCTGTGTATGTGACTATGTGTGTGTGATTGCGTGTCCGTGTATGTGTGCGTGTGTTCCCGCGAGTGAGTCTGCTTGCATGCGTGCCTGCATGCTTACACATGCAAGTGTGTGCATGAGCATGCATCTCCCTTTTTCCCAGTCTAGGACTTTGGATTGGGCCAACAAGGGGCCACAGTGATTGAAGGGGGAATTCAGGAATTTTTACAGTTTCCGATTCGCACGCCTGCATCCTTTATTCATAACCATCCACTGTACAGTACTGATCACATGTTTAGTATAGCTCAGTTGTGTTTTTTTATGCAGGTACTAGCGGGATACCCGGCGTTGCCCGGGGAAATCAGTGGCGTTTCTCAGTTGGTGACTGCTTGGTTGAAAGGGAAATACCCAAAAAAATCTCACTATCTATCAGTTCTATCTATTCATACATCCATCCATGCATCCATCCATCCATCCCATGCCATCCCATCCCATCCCACTGCATCCCATCCCATCCCATATCCCATCCCATCCCATGCCATCCCATCTCATGCCATCCCATGACATCCCATGCCATGCCATCCCATGCCATGCCATCCCATGCCATCTCATCCCATCCCATCCCATCACACCGCATCCCATCCCATCCCATCCCATCGCATGCCATCCCATCCCATCCCATCCCATCCCATCCCAAACAGTAAAAAACAATAAGAAATCAAAAGGTAAAAGACATTAAAAATTAAAAAGTAAGAAATTACAAATAATACATACTAAAGAGGTAGGTAAAGGGAAAAAAATGGAAAAAGGGGAAATTAAGTTCTCCAGTTGGGACTCGAACCCGGAATCCCGGTATAGGAGACGGATGTTCTAGCGATTATGCCACTGCGCCGTTAAGGGTATACACCATGGATTCACACGTACGTGACGTTTTTATCTAGAATTTTTATCAATTTTTAACTTTTTAACTTTTTCAAATTTTTTGTTTCAGCCAGAACCACCTCCCAGACGTACTGACTCTGAAAATATCTTTAGTTTTCCTCTAGGCTGCGGAGTTTTCTAGTTATGCGAGTACAGACTAATTCGGCTGAACAACTTTATATATAGATGCTCTCTGTAGATCCTATTCCCTTGGCCTTGTGACACATGAGCACAGTCCACAGTTGAAGTTGTGCAACCATGGGGCACCGTGATTTAAACACATTATCTTCAAGGCAAATGAACTTTGACATCGTTTCGGGTTTTGACTCATACATGTATGTCATGTTCTAGTAGCTATCTGATCTAAGATAAATCTAAGATAAATACTGATATGTAGATTTACGCACGAGCAAGGTCTAGGTATATATCATGCAGTCATGCTTTTTCTGCACGTGGGATCATCACGCCACAGTAGCTAACATTTCGGCTAACGCTCCATTAGGAGTGTTCCAACTTTGATATCATTAATGATTAATGATTAATGATGATAATCCTAACCCTAACCCTAACTAA
Source organism: Priapulus caudatus (assembly GCF_000485595.1). Taxonomy (NCBI): domain Eukaryota; kingdom Metazoa; phylum Priapulida; class Priapulimorpha; order Priapulimorphida; family Priapulidae; genus Priapulus; species Priapulus caudatus. The sequence goes on along the minus strand of NW_014577284.1, from coordinate 55,196 downwards.
ATGACATTAAACTACAAACCAATATATGACCATGACACATATATATGTTATTATGACCATTAATGACATTAAAGTTGGGAACACTCCTAATGGAGTATCA
>NW_014577284.1:34573-53904 GCF_000485595.1 Priapulus caudatus | reverse complement strand
TATCTTGCATTGTGATCTTGCTCTGTGATTGTTATCTTGCATGCTATAGGTTACATAACCTGTACATGGTGTTCTAGTATATATGCACTCATGATTAATGTGACCTTGGGTGGACATGACACAGTTTTATTAATAGTTATATTCATATTTTGTCCTACGCTTACACTTGAAGGTGATTTCATGCATACAGGGCAAAAATGGTTGCATAGATGTAGTGATAGCATGAGCATACATGGCTTTCTTGTTTATTTACACAGAGTACGATCAAGTACCGTACTACCCTTGTGTAACGAGTTGATTGCACTGTGTGGTGCAATGCCTGCCATTCTTTGATAGATGGATAATATTGTCTGTCTGTCTGTCGCACCTCAACTGCTTCAGCAGCAAACAGTTCAGGCCGTGTTCCAGCTCAAAATGTTCCCAGCGCGTGCAGGCACGTTATGAAAAGCACGTACAACGCGTACAAACAAACTGGTTAACGGCCACCACATAAGGTTGTCTCAATGGGGAGCCGCACCAAGGGAAGTGGGTCAGTGATTATATTATGATAATAGTGTTTGTGGGCCTGACTGGTGTCAATCAAAGGTCATTTTATTTTTAAGAACACTGTAGCAGTGTAGCGTGTGATATTGTGTAGACATGGAATCCTGCAGTAGTGCCTGTGTAATCTCTGTTTAGTCTCCCTTGGGAGGGGACTATGGCCTCGTTTATGTAACACAACAACTAGAGTATAGATTAGCACATGCGTTTGAGCATCTATACAGAGCACCCAGTTTCGCTGAGAGGGTCTATGTCCCCCAGGGTACTGTCGGAGGGTACTCTGGGTACAGTTCGATATATCGGAACGTATCCTGGTACTATCTAATATGCCGGACCGTACCTCGCCTACTCCACTAACGAGTAGTCTGTAGGGAGTCGCCTCCGCCTACTCCCTAACCCTAACCCTAACCCTAACCACATCAGATAGTTACCAGGGTACGTTCCGATATATCGAACCGTACCCAGGGTACCCTTCGATAGTACCCTGGGGGACATAGACCCTATGAGCCCCAGTTTCTAGCAGGACAACCCATGATCAGGAACACACCCTCAGACGCAGTACACAGGCTTTTAAGTTTAACACGTATTGTCCGATATGCCTTCAAAGCTGAAGCTAATTTGCAACACCTTAAATCCTCTGACTTGCCTCAATTGCCTCATCGAAATGCATTAATTTCCAGCTGTATTTTACATTTTACAGTCCCAACGCAGTCATGCTATGTTTTCATAGCTTGATGTGTAAGTCTCAGATCTGATCGAGTTTATCAATGTACTGGAGCCGCTTTTGACACACGTAATTGACTCCAAGTGGTGCAACCTCCTTTCAGGCTTTCCCCCATCCATCCATAAACGTTGTGCCTTCTAAAATACCTAGGGGAACCAGCAAAGAGTATGAGAAGCTAATTGAACAATTCGATGTAGAGATGAATGCATTTTTATCGGTCTACTCTAGCCTGCAGCTGAACCCTGCATGCACGTTCCCACTGCATAACTATGTGTAATCTACTGCATACTCATTGTGATCAGTGCCCAGAGACGGCTGTAGCTGGCAGGTGCTGCCATCGTGTGGCCGTGTATTTACGTGTGTGTGTGTGTGTTGCAGATCACCTGCACTGCAGACACAGTCCAGCATGACTGCAGGCTTCATTGCGAAAATGCAACACTCGGTAAGTGCCGTTTAATTACACGTCCGCTACGCAATAAACGCGCCGGTTGTCGCAGTCAGAAGGCTGTGAAGCAAAAGGGGTAATTTCGCAAGTATTGTTTAGTGGGCAGGTGGCAGCACTGTCCAGTTTTGGAAATTGACGGAAAACTGGAGGCGTTCCTCGGCTCACGGGCCAATCGCAGGCGAAGAGCTGACGGGGAGATGGCAGCATGGTTTGGTTCACCTGTTCACTTGTTTCAGGGCAGAAACGTGGTCGTGTTCTATGGGTCGCAGACGGGAACAGCCGAGGAATTTGCTGGTAGAATATCGAAGGACTGCATACGTTATGGATGGAAGGGCATGGCAGCCGACCTAGAGGAATGTGATATGGTAGGCAGCTCTCATATATATATATATAAGCTATATATAGGCTGCTCAATATTAGCGAAAATCCAAAGGTATAACGATCATATAAGTGCAGCATCCGACAAGAGAGTTATTGCCTTCTCTGTATTGTTCTTCGTGTTGTCACGACTGTAAACCCGCGTGACTATATCTAACAAACGAAAAATAACTCGTCAGAATTCTCCACTCTGTGTGTATATGAGAAAACCACATTCCCCTTAGATAATGTTGAGAGGTCGATCAAACCAGATCAATCAGTTTATACTTGTTTTTAATGCAGCACATTTTGACTCTGTGGTCCTGCATTGCCAAGCTGCGTTTTTAGCATGCTTACTTCGGGATGCTGATTGGCCAGAGCTACCTGTAAATTGCTCCGGGCGGATAAGGTAAATTAACTGCCGAACGCCGCCGCCGGGAAAAACCGCGTGTTAGTCGGAACGTACGGTAGACGAACGAACGGTCATTGCGTGTTCCAGGAGGACCTTCCGAAGCTCGCCGAGATCGACAACTCGCTCGCGGTGTTCTGTCTCGCGACGTACGGAGAGGGCGACCCGACCGACAACGCGCAGGAGTTCTACGATTGGATGCAGGAGGGCGGCGGCGACCTATCGGGCGTCAAATACGTGGTGAGTCTCGCGCGCGCGATTGGCTCTCGTGACCGCGCGAATGGCGTGCCTGCCGCGTCAGCGTGTGCCCTGCTCGGCTCGAATTCCACCGTCGCATTGATGGCAATTGCCAAGGTTGTTCTTCTTACTTGCTGTTGTGCATCTGCAAAATTGGATCGTATCCAGGGCAATAAACCGCTGTGGCTGTATTATCTAGTTTATGTCTGTGCCCCTCTAATAAGTTCATGTGGCGACGTAGTAGTGTATCATCGCTCCTCCCCCAGAATAACTAGGGTTGTTGAAAAGTAGATCATCTTGATAACCCTTCCGTGAACAAACTGCTGAATGATACATGTTGTAAAATCTCCGATCCAACCCAAAGGCAACGCTTCCCTTGGCGTTTAAAATAGTAGGCATTCCACTTCTTCAAAGTCTTTCTCTCCCCTCTCCCCCCTCTCTCACCCGCGCGCGAACTGTAGTCGTGGGTAGAGGGCGCTGACCTGTGTCTCGGCTGCACGCTCAGGTGTTTTCGCTCGGCAACAAGACGTACGAACACTACAACGCGATGGGTAAGTACACGGACCAGCGGCTGGAGGATCTCGGAGGCGAGCGCGTCTGCGAGCTGGGGATGGGCGACGACGACGGCAACATTGAGGAGGACTTTGTCACGTGGCGCGAGCAATTCTGGACGTCCATCTGTGAGCAGTACGGAGTCCAACCACTAGGTGGGGCTAGCGGTCAATCGATTAATCTTCTTTGTCACGTGGCACGAGCAGTACGGCGTGCAGCCACTAGGTGGGGACAGCGTTCGCTCGATTAATCCGTTTATAAGCCCAGCATTCTGACTTTTGTTTATCGATGTGGCATATTTTATTCTTGGTGTGTTTCTTTAGTTAACTTCGCCTGACATGGTCTGTGGGCAGTTCCAATTCAATGCTTGTCAACAAATTGTCACAAAGTCGACAATTTGGCATGTATGCAAAAAAAAAACACATATAAACTGGTCTAGCTTGATCAACCTAACATCATTGCAGTGGAATTATATCGCCCAGATGGATAAGTCAACTGAGGAAGCATTAAATTCACAAATGTGCTGCCATTCCAACGGTGCAACATGTGTTCTTGTGTCGTGGTCCCCAGTTCTTCTTAGTCTGATGAGATCAAAGCTGTTCTCAAAACCGCAAACCTGTGAAACCGTGCAAACTTCGCGAATCATTATAAACATAGATTAAATCGGGAGCAAAAACGTAGATGAAAGCATCCTCGACTAATCTTCGAGCGAATAAAGCCGTTGTGACTCTAACCTCCCACGCGTTTGCGTCAGAGAGGCGTCTAATCTCGCGGCAGCTTTGGCCACTAAATCGGTTTACGCTGGTGTGAGAGTGCCGTCGCGTTATTCGTGGTTTTCATCGTCGATCGATCGCTCGCAGGCGATGAGGTGAGCATCAGACAGTACAACCTGACGACACACGAACCGGAAGACATTCCCGAAGAGAAGGTCTTTACAGGAGAGATCGCGCGCATCCGATCCTACAAGAACCAGCGGCCGTAAGTGACATCGCAGACGCTCTCAAAACTAACCTACTGTATGAGCTCGAAGTATGATTAGTATTCCGTAATGGAGTGGCGAGATTTTAACATGCTTGTGCAAGAAGAGTCGCCTAATGTACTAGTAGCGTTCGTGTTGTTTGCATACGAGTTGGTTGTGTCGTACAAACAATGAGAAAGTTTAGATCTCATAATACAAGGTCCACATTTTAGGGTATAGTAATGTGTCAGTGAACGTGCCTGTCTTGCTTACAGACCCTACGATACGAAGAACCCATTCCTTGCTCCAGTGAAAGTCAACAGGGAGCTTCATCAGGGAGGTGATCGGTCCTGCATGCACATCGAACTGGATATCACTGGTTCTAAAATCAGGTACTCAATTTCTGTCCACCCAACAGTAAATTCGTGGACACTGTACACCAGACTCCACTGATGCAATTTTTGTATCACAATCCATTCATGAACACTGACTCTATCTTGCATCCATACCCCCAAATTTATCTGTCTATTCATCTATTCCCTACTATACCCACACATTCAACACCTTCTGTCTACTCACTATTTCCCCTATGGGTAGAGCCCCCGCTCTATTCTCACTGTTGTTTTATGGTCTCTTCCACCATTCTTTCATCTATTACCTGCACTAGTACAATAATTTTTTGTACATTTTTGAAAAAAGTTTGTAAACTAATTAGCTAAAATATTCATAAAAACGGAGAAAAATATGGGGGAAAAACATATTAACGCTTATTAACCATATTTCTGGGGTATATTGGAAGGGTAATTGTACCCTATCTGTTATTGCTGGCCACAAACTGGACTCTGTTTACATGCAGGTACGAGGCTGGGGACCACGTTGCTGTCTATCCCGTCAACGATGCAGCCATGGTGCAGAAGATCGGTGACCTGCTAGAAGTCGATCTAGACCAACTGTTCACACTCGACAACGTTGATGGTGCGTACCAATATAGCTATAATACATATGTAAATATGTACATAGATATATATAGAGAGAGAGTGTGAGAGAGAACTAGGGATAGATCAGTAGAAAGGCATATATGCGTAGATACACATGCACACATAACCACGTGTTTGTGTATATATATATATGGAGCTAGGAATATTTATAGAGATGAATAGAGAAATGCGTGCATGCGTATTTATACGTGACTTATCTGGAGATTATAATGCAAACATGAAAGTAATAGAGGCGAAAATAGAGAAGTATTAACTTTGTGGTTAAGCCGCGTATGCCGTGTATGTGTGTTACGGCGACGCACGCACGCACACACACGCATATTATACACACATATATATACATAAATATATATGTATATGTATACATATGTATATGTATATACATACATACATACAATATATGCGTAAGTGCGTCGATAATCAGATGATGGTTGTTGCTGTTGTGCGGCAGACGATTCGAGTAAGAAGCATCCGTTCCCGTGTCCGACGACGTATCGCACGGCGCTTAGTTACTACGTCGACTTCACGCACCCGCCGCACACGCACGTGCTGAAAGAACTCGAGGAGTATGCGAGCGACAGCGCCGACGCCGCGTTCCTACACAAGATATCGTCAAACACCCCCGAGGGCAAGGTAGACTGCTGCCTCGTCCACGACGCATCGTAGTTACATATAGTTTTATATAGTTACATATAGTACATGTAGTTAGAAGCGTCCACGTCGTGGCCTTGGTAATTTTTTATTCCTGATAACTGATTGCTGATTCTGCAACCACCAATCCATTCAGCTCCAAGGAAGTAGACTACTGCCCCATCCAGGATGCATCGTAACAGAAGTAGATAATTGGGAAGGAGTGTGATTTCAATAAACAAGGGAAATTCGTCATTTACTAGCCTTAGAATACCTACGATTTACTACGCGTAACTCAACCAACTTGAGCTCAAATCGTACACAGTACATTTGCCTAGCATCATGTGAAATTGTTTCCTCGTATACACCCACAATCCGGAGATACAGACTAAAACGTACGACACGATTCTCTATTCTGTTGGCCGCGGATCGACTCCATAACCCACCTAACTTGAAACAATAGGCAGCTACTAATGACTCTTGCGCACTCTTGCGCCCTCAGCGATGCGGTGTGGCTCGCTGGGAGATTGGAGCTGGAGCTGCTGCTGATTGCAGTGGGCGTACATGCGTGGGGGGCATACCAGCTGTAAATAGGTCAAAGATTAACTCGCCGAGTGTTGCGTCGATGTCCAATCACCCAGTGAGCCACACCGCATCGCCGAGGGCGCAAGAGTAGTATTATCCGTACGTGTGCGATGCGTCGCATATCTGTCGCATGCGCCCAAACGTAACTGTGGAAATCGTAATTCGTGTAAAAAGTATGCATTCCCTTTGTAAATATATGCTCACGATTAGCTAGGGATAGATATTTAGATGATTTTTACATTATTATTAATCACTATTTGTTTATTATTATTAACATTTACATAGTTTACATAGTATGATAGGAAATTATTTGTGATTGAACCATACCTACAGAGCCTCTACAGAGAGTGGGTGGTTGAGGGCTGTAGAACCATGCTGGCTATACTAGAGGACCTGCCGTCTGTGAAGCCACGTGTTGACCATCTGCTCGAGCTTCTCCCTCGGCTGCAGGCCCGCTACTACTCGATATCCTCCTCCCCCAAGGTAAGTGCCACACACCTCTCCTTCTCTACCTCTCCTCCCCCACCTCTCCTCCCCCAAGGTAGGTGCCACACACCTCTCCTTCTCCACCTCTCCTCCCCACCTCTCCTCCCCCAAGGTAGGTGCCACACACCTCCCCCCACGCCTCCCGCCAAGGTAGGTGCGCACACACGCTCTCCTGCCCGCCAGCCTGCTCCTCCCCAAGGTAGGTGCCACAAAGCTCTCCTCCCCACGCTCTCCTCCGCCCAAGGTAGGTGCCACGACCCTCTCCTCCCCACATCTCCTCCCCGCAAGGTAGGTGCCACACCTCTCCTCCCACGTCTCCGTCCCCGAAGTAGGTGCCACACCTCTCCTCCCACGTCTCCTCCCCCAAGGTAGGTGCCACACCTCTCCTCCACATCTCCTCCCCAAGGTAGGTGGCCAGCACCTCTCTCCCACCTCCCTTCCCCCATTCTCTTCCCACACCCTCTCCATTTACAGTCTCCCTACCAGTGTTCTCTCTCCGTTGATTCACGGCTTCTGCCTCTCGTTCGTTCTCCAGGCCATCCGAAACAGCATTCACATCACCGCCGTTCTCACGGACTATGCGACGGGCCGACGGACGACAGAACCACGGTGTCGCCCACCTACCCGTGGCTGTAAGCTGAAACAGGCCCGCTGGAGAGACACTGCCGTGCGTTCCGCATCTTCGTGCGCAAGTCCAGTTCCGCCTGCCCTTCAAGACGTCGACGGCCTGTGTTGATGATCGCGTCGCGGGAACGGGTTGGCACCTGTTCCGTGGGTTCATACAGGAGCGACACGCACATATAAGAGCGAAAGGTACGAGATAAAAAAACAAAAAACCAACGTGTATCTAGTTGTACAGTTTTTGCATGCCGGCTCTCTGAGGTTGCAATTCTACTTGCGAATTGAGATTGGCAATTTCAGAACAGCGACCGGAGTATTTTGGCGTGGCTGCAGAGTACAACAAACCGTCGCTCATCGCACCACATGTCTTTGCAGCATAAATCTGCCGTCGTTACGCTGCTTTAGACGCACGTTCTGGTCAAACACAGGTCGAGATCCTGGTGATCGGCGTAACATCTCACTCTCTCTCTCTCTCTCTCTCTTTCTCGCTCCTTCACTTCGCTTCATCGCTTCTCGCTCGCCTCTCGTCACTCACTCTCTCACTCTCTCTCTTTCTCTCTTTCTCTCTCTCTCTTGCTCCCTCACTTGACTCTCTCTCTCTCTCTCCTGCTCCCTCAGTTGCTCTCTCTATCTCGCTCCTCACTCGCTCCCTCACTTGCTCTCTGTTCTCTCTTTCTCACGCTCTTTCTCTCGCACTCTCTCTTTCTCTTTCTCTCTCTCTCTCTCGTGTCTCTCTCTCTCTCTCTCGGTATATATATATATACATATACTTCTTGGGCTCTCTCTCTCTCTCTCTCTTTCTGCTCTCTCTCTCTCTCTCTCTCTCTCTCCTCTCTCTCTCTCTTCTCTGCTCTGCTCTCTTCTCTCTCTGCTCTCTCTCGTCTCTCTCTCTCTCTCGTCGTCTCTCTCTCCTTCGCTCTCTCTCTCCTTTTCTCTCTCTCTCTCTTCTCTCTTCTCCTCTCTCCTCGGTCTCTCTCTCTTCTCTCTCTCTTCTCTTTCTCTCTCTTTCTCTCTCTCTTTCTCTCTTTCTCTCTCTCCTCTCTCTATCTCTCTCTCTCTCTCTCTTCTCTCTCCTCTCTCCGTCCTCTTTCTCTTCTCTCTCTCTTCGTCCTCTCCTCTCTCCTCTCTCATCTCTCATCTCGTCTCTCTCTCGTCTCCTCATCTCTCTCTCTCTCTCTCTCTCTCTTCCTTCTCGCTCTCATCTCTCTTGTCCTCTGTCTCTCTCTCTCTCTCTCTCCCTTCTGTAATCTCTCTCTCTTGCTATATATATAATATACTATATATATATATATTATGTATACATATACGGCTTTTGACTCGCTCTATCTATTCTCCGCAGGCAAGGCAGGTCGGCGACGCACGGTGCTGTACTTTGGCCCGCTGTCAGTAACGTGACGTTCGACTACATCTACGGCGAGCGAGGCCTCGCCGAGTAGCAGCAGACTCAGCGACGCTCACGCAGCTTCACGTCGCGCGTTCTCGCGGATCCAGCCGGCAAAGGTAGGTGGCCCACGTGTTGAGCGTAGATGAGCGCGGCGTCCGTCACGTCGGCCGAGCATTGTGCGCTGTAGCATGATGTCCGCGTCCCGTGTAGAAAAGGTAGGATAGTATAGAATAGTACATATATAATATGGAATGATAATATATAATATGGCAATATTAATTGGGCAGTAGTAAGCTAGCTGTCCGGTTACCGCGACGCCGCAGCTCCAGCTACGCGTCCGGCACATTCCATTTCACCGCGTTACAATTTAGTAACCCACCCATTCTTGGCATGGATAACTTGTTGGTTGTTGTCGCATTTCGTTACAGACTTTCCACTGTTTACTTAAAACTAACCTTACAACAAATAATCGTACGCGTGTGTAGGGTGCTATGGCAGCGCCGCGGATTTAAGGCCCGGTTTGGCACCAGTTTCCAGAAACCGGTCACAGGCGCCTGCAAAATTCACGCAGAATGCACGGGCAAATCATAGCCAATTTTTTTTAATTTTTCGGGGGGCATGCCCCTTGAACCCCCCTACCTGCAGAAGAGCATATGAAAACTGGTTCTACAAACCCTCTGATCGCCTCTAGGTATGCCATGACACAAAAGTTTCGAGCATAGAAGCTTCCAATACCTACGTCAGCGATGTAGGCCATGCCCCCTTTCAAAATCGAAATTGCATCTGTTATTAATGACGTAATTTACTTGAACTACGTTATTAGCTTAATTACACTCGGTAAGTAATAATATAGTAAAAACTTCTTGTTTTTGTTTTTTGCTGAAAAAATTGATAATTGGGTTACGATAGAAATAGATGACCGGTATGCGTAGCGCTGGAGAGCTGGGGTAGGATGCGTACTCAGGCGCCCCACCTGCTGATTACTGCATGGCGACCCAGTCAAGTTAACGTAAGCCAGTAGAGGTGGACTGAAGTACCAGTCTGGAGCTTAGGCGTCCGGTAAGCCAGACGCGCGTAGCCACGGCCTATATAAGTTATATTATTAATATAGAAACTATATATAGTATACATGTATTACATGCCACTTGTGTGTGTGTGCTGTTGTGTTGTGTGGTGTGTTGCTGTGGTCGTCTGCGTGCGTGCTGGTGCGTGCGTGCGTGCGTGCGTGCGTGTGTGCACACTATGTGACCTGTTCAGTTGGGTTATGCACTGGCTTTGCAGCACATGCAACACTCGATCACATAGCTGTGACGTAGAACATTTACAATTTTATAGCTCACATAAACTTTTCTCACACTGAAGTCGATAAGTACAGGTAAACAAACTTTTAGGTTGCTTATTTGAATACTTATTCACGATACTGTATATATGAAAATACTATACATGATATTGGTGACATTCTTGTGCAATTTTGACTCGGCCAATAAAGCATATTGAAGGTATATGCAGAAGGTTATAAATGTCCTGTTAGGCAATCTATTCTCCATTAGGTGTGAACTGTTGGTGATCACTCACTGTTTTGTAAGAAGATGCTTGGTAATCAAAGAACATGGTTTTCCGTATAACAAATATTATTCAATATCTATTATAGGTATATGTAACACATCTGCTGGAGCAACAGGCCGAATCTGTTTGGAAATTACTAGACGAACAAAAGGGTCATATATACATCTGTGGGTATGTATGATTAGATATTGTATGGTGCTATATTCTCTTTATTATGTAAGTTAATATTCTATTAAAATGTGCTTGGTTTTTTTTCAATTCTTTGATTTGTTTAAAGTACTATTGACTGCTTTGTCATTATAAGCATGAAATAAAAATGTTGTCATAGAATGTATTCAGCGACTTAATAATACATTGTGACAGTCAGATACATTGTGCATAAATCTTTTATAATTTTGTTATTGCTTGGCCAATAATATACTTTATGAATATGATAACGAATTCTTTCCAATGGATCTGACAATTAACTTATAAATGCCTCCCCCTGCTAAACTCGTTTCAGTGACGCGAGAAACATGGCACGTGACGTCAACAACATTCTGACGAAGATATGTCAGGAATATGGAGGCCTGACGACAGAGCAGGCCGCCGAATACATCAAGAAATTAGAAACGAAAGGACGCTACGGCAAGGACGTGTGGAGCTAACCTAACGGACAGCTAGACAATTGACAGCGACGTTAATTCTGATGTGGAAATTATGCTATTTTATTCTCCAAAGTGCTGTTCGCGCAGAATAACGAATAATCTATTATAAGGATCCTTTAAATCATGCAGAACGTTGCGCTTGGAGGTGTCGGTGCGGCTAAATCGGAAGCTGGTGAAACCGATGTGGCCCCGGATTTATTCCCTGTACGCTGCTGACATTGTTTTCAGCAGTCAGACTTGCGGTGATCAAAGCAACAGTCTGGCTAGTGGTTATAATCATTAGATTAACATGAATGTTGTTAAGGACAGCAGAACATGTGCAGTGTTTTAATAACAGAACCCCCCTGCCGTTCAAGAACCATGTAGAAGAGTGAACCGAGGGTTAGAGCAAAAGCTAACGTAATGCGAAATGTAAATGTTAATCAGCTGCCATGCAGCGTGACACTGCCCTGGTGTCAGGTAACACATCGTGGTGTTATGTAATCATTCCTGTAAGTGTGTGAAATAAACGGCAGGGTCCATTATCTAACCTGTGGGCACTCGATCGTGAATACTTTGTTAATAAGCGACCGCTGCTTGCATCGGCTTTGGTTCCTATTGTTGTGCCTGCATACGTATCTGATGGGTGCCGGAGAGAAATGTGCGATCGTGATTTTATTTTACACGGTATTGGTGGCGGAATTCTAGTAAATTTTAGGTTTGTGTCTAGTCTTGACAATGAATCGTTGTTATTTTAATGGTGTTTGACGTGTGAGTTTAATTAAATCTGCGTTTTGGTTGTTATGTCATCTGCTGGTAGGTTCAACAAGTGTAATCAGTAGGAAAAGTAACTGTGCTGTATATGTATGATATATGTTGTGATATGAATTGGGGACGAGAACAGTCAGAGACAGTCAAATAAATTATTGCCTCTCTGTCCACACGATCTTCTGCAAAATCAGGTGACCTTCAGAAAATATGCAAGAAAGTTGCTCTGATATAAATCTGCCTGGCGAGAGCCGTTAAACAGTATTGAAAAGTGATATTAATGGTTAAGATAGTAGACTTGATCCACAAAGAGTTATTTATAGCCGTCACTTGACACTACCCTTCACCAATGGGAAAGCACCACTTTTTCATGTTTCCCATAGGGGGCTGCAAATATAACTAATGTTGTCAGTAGGATATATTGTCAGTTATCTTGTGTTGCAAGAATGATTAACAGTCTTTGTTTTCGTTGCATTCGGCTGCCAGTTTGCTGTTCTTCAGGCTTTTTTCACATAATCTTACTCTTTTAGTCTTGCACTTCCGAGGTGGAAACTATGGCATGCGTGCAAACCATAGTGAAACAGCTATGAGTTTTGTGCAGATTAGTAGCACAGTTGGCTTCGCGGGGGTGGGGGGGGGCAATATTCCTGTAAATCGGTGTGTTTGTGTAATTCCCGCTAGACTTTGGGAGAGCGTATGGGTCGGTTCTCTAGCATTGCATGTAAGAGTACCAGTGTAGGAGTTACAATACGTTTAGTGGTGCTGATTAACGGTTCAATGAATGCTTGGTAGGAATACGTAGCATTGTCTGCTATGATTGTTATCAGAAATTTCAGTGAAATGATTATATTTTTGATAAATTTAATAATGCCAGCATTTCATAATAATCCCATGGCCTTTATCATGCATAGTTGGCACATTTAATGCTTTCACATATAGATAAATGACATGAAATATATTACCGTGTACAAGTTCTATAATTATTTAAAGGAAAATTATAGGAATGGAAGACGTATAATAAACACGTGAACTGTATACGCTAGCTGTTAAGTGTATTTTCTTTCGGTTCGTGCGATGGTGAAGGTATAGAGGCAACAGGTTCGAATCCTACTAAGGGAAAATTGTTTTAACTTTTTATTTTTTTAAATTTAATATCGTAATTATTAATGTTATTAATCATCCTGATATTATTCTATTACTTAGATAGCTCAAAATTACATTAGGAACATTACGAATTACAATATTAAATTAAAAAAATTAAAATGTAATATATCCCCAGCGAGATTTGAACCTGTCATCTCGGTCCTTGCCAAAAATCGTATAGTGCCGGAGGCACAAGATAAACCACTCGCCAATCACAGCGTAGTAGGTCATGGGTCGCTACAACTGTACAGTTATGATATTGTTTATTTAGTTATATTAACGGAGAGAAAGAACTCTGACAGTTATCGTTATACTGTATTGACATTAGTTCCCTTTCATTTGTTTCAGCGTGTCGCTTAAATTTTCTAGTGAAATAAAACTCCATTCAGGAAACGAGTTCTTCTTTATGTAAGCGACACCTTCCTGCCTTCGCTATGGTGATAGTTGCCTGCCCCATCCTGGGATGTGAATACCAGACGGAAGATACCACTGAGGGTATCGCCATCGCCACATTGAATATTCATGCGCTATCGCACCAACCCACGAAGACCGTCCGTCCGTGCGCCGGTGGGAAGCATTTCGTCGTGGATCGGAGATCGATGACACTTCGGCACCCCGGCAGCTACTCCAGTGCGCGAGTGACGCCCTATCCGACGTCATCCTCAAATCAGACCCTTTCATCATGGACAAGTCCATCGAGGAGGTTCTAGCGGTAATGCGCGCGTTTACCGTCATCCCCGTTGCCACGGGCGTTCTTCGTGCCGAGCTGGTACAGATGCGACAGGGCGCAGACGAGCTCTTCCGCGCATTCGCGGCGCGCGTTCGTGGCAAAGCGGAAACATGTGGCTTTAGAAGTAAATGTACGTGTGACTGCGGATCGACCATCGAGGACGACTACACAGACGAGATGATTCGTGACGTCCTCCTCGCCGGCATGACTGACATAGACATACGCCGTGAGGCGCTAGCCGCTGAGGATATTCAAAAGAAGGCTGTGAACGACGTCATTGCCCTCGTCGAGAGCAAGGAAATGGCACGAAATGCGTTTTCATCGTCGTCGTCTCTCTCGGCTGTGTCCACATTCAGACGCGCAAATGCGCCGCCTAAAGTCGACCCGCTACCTGTTGCCGCCAAAGCGCCAGGAATCCGGCACCTGCTGGCTGACAGACAGCAGCATGCGCCGTGCCCTGATTGCGGCAAGTTATTCTACCTGTTCACTGAGAATGCCTTCGGCTGAAACTCAAAACCCTACAAGCAGTGTATTGATTGCTTCCGTGCAAGCCGTCGGAGGGGGCACGGTAGAGGGCGTGCCACTGCACCCGCAGCTGAGGCAAATGCGCTGGCAGCAACACCCTCGTCCTTGGTCGCTCAAGTCTCGGCAGGCACTGCACCTGGCAGCGGATCCCCGTCACCGCGACGACGTCGCTGCCGCCACCGCAGGAAAGCCGAGGTTGTTCTCCTGGAACATCATATATTCCGTGCTGGTGAATGGCGTCGTGCCCGCCTAGCAGATCACCCACGCGTCGAGGTCACCATCTCCATGGTGAAGCATGGGTGCGGTGATCCCTCGTCCCACCGCAAAAGTGTTTCAAGAGCCATCACAGACACCGGGGCGCAGTCAAACTTGTGGTCACTCCACTCGTACCTGGATGCCGGCTTCTCCCAAAGCGATCTCTTGCCAGTGAAGCTTGGGCTCAGCGTTGCTAACTCCTCGCCCATCGCCATTGACGGAGCGTTTTTCGCCTGCCTACAGGGCCGAGCACCAGATGGCACCGATATCACCGCTCGCTCCATGGTGTACGTCAGCCAAGATGTAACTGATCTCTATCTATCCTACGAGACCATGCTGGACCTAGAAATCATTAACAGGAGCTTTCCGTCGGTTGGTGGCGCTCGGTCGGGCTCAGGAGATGCGCAATCTGCGGCAATGTCTCCCTCTATCAGCCAAACCCGTGCCCTCAACGCTGGCTGCAGTGCACAACACGATGAGAGCATCACATGCAGTTGCCCTCAGCGCAGTGCGGTACCTCAACGCCCGGCAACCTTACCGTTCCCCTGCAAACGAGAGGACAACGAGAAGATGAAGCAATGGCTTCTCGACCGCTATGCTGCATCAACTTTCAACACATGTCCTCATCGACCACTCCCGTGCATGGCCGGCCCACCAGTGGAGATTCACCAAGAAATCGACGCACAACCGCGCACGTGTCACACGGCCGCTCCGGTGCCGTTGCACTGGCAGCAAAGAGTGTACGAGGACCTGATAAGGGATGAGGCCTTGGGCGTGATTGAGAAGGTCCCGTATGGTGAACCAGTCATCTGGTGCCATCGCATGGTGATCACGCGCAAGCATGACGAAACCCCACGGCGCACTGTGGACCTCTCCCCCCTCAAAAAGCACTGTAAACGGAAGACCTTCGCGTCAGAATCGCCTTTCCACCTCGCTCGGCGTGTCCCACGGCAGACCTGGAAGACCGTCACTGACACCTGGAACGGCTACCACTCTGTGCCTCTTCGCGAGTCGGACCGTCGCCTGACAGCCTTTATCACGCCGTTTGGACGGTGGCGCTATACTCGGGCACCCCAGGGTTTCTTGTCGTCCGGTGATGGCTACAACCGTCGATTCGTTGCCATCCTCTCCGACTTTGAGCGGAAGGAACGTTGTGTCGATGACACAATCCACTATGACGCCGACCTCGAGACGCATTGGTGGAGGACCATAGACCTCCTCGCAACACTCGGTGCCGCTGGTGTCATCTTGAACCCAGACAAGTTCCAGTTTGCCGGGCGGGAGGCTGACTTTGCTGGCTTTCACATTTCGGATGACTCAATTGAACCGCTACCCAAATACCTGGACGCCATTCGCCACTTCCCGACGCCGACCTCGACAACTGACATCCGCAGCTGGTTCGGCCTTGTCAACCAGGTTGCCAACTACGCACAGCTTCGAGAGGCCATGGCGCCATTCAAACCCTTCCTGAGCCCGAAACAGAAATTCTGCTGGACGCCTGAGTTGGATGCGGCCTTCACCGCCTCAAAGGGAGCAATCGTACAGGCGATACGAAGTGGCGATGAGATTTTCGACACTGGGAAGCGCACTTGCCTCCGCCCTGACTGGTCCACTCGAGGGATCGGATATTTCCTGCTCCAGCAACACTGCATGTGCACATCAGGGCTGCCGGACTGCTGCATAGACGGATGGCGAATTACGCTGGCAGGATCGCGCTTCCTGTCCTCTTGTGAGCAACGGTACGCACCCATTGAGGGCGAGGCACTGGCTGTTGCCTGGGGTCTTGAGCAGACCTGCTACTTCACCCAGGGGTGTGACGACCTGGTCGTGGTGACCACAAACCCTTGGTAAAAATCCTGGGAGACCGAACCCTCGACGAGATCTCGAACACACGTCTGTTCCGAGTAAAGCAGAGAACCCTGCCTTGGCACTTCCGTATCGCCCACCTACTTGGCAAGACGAACTTCGCGGCCGACGCGACATCTCGTCATCCATCCCCATCCAGCGAGATGGCAGGTATCAGTGTGGGAGACATGGTTGAGCCAGCAATCTCAGCGGCAATCCGACGTGAAACTGAGGAACTGTCCTCTATCTCTTGGCAGCACATTGCCATGGAGTCCGAGAAAGACGATTCTATATCTGCCCTTCGCCGTGCAATTGAGAATGGATTCCAGGAGAGTGACCGCCTCCTCCCACACGTTGCGCCCTATTGGCAATATCGTGACGGCCTTTACGTCCTAGACAACGTCGTTGTGTATGAGGATCGTGTTGTGGTGCCGCCGTCACTCCGCCGTTCCGTGCTGGAGAACTTGCATGCAGCTCACCAGGGCGTGTCGTCCATGGAACTTTGCGCACGAGCCATGATCTTCTGGCCCGGCATCACTGCCGATATTCACAAAATCCGTGCGGAATGCTATGAGTGCAACAAGAATGCTCCGTCCCAAGCACCTCTTCCGTCCATGCCGTCAACACCACCATCCACACCGTTTGAAGCTGTGTTGGTTGTCAACTGACATCGATGTTGGTTGTCGGACACGATTGTCCTCCGATGAAAAAGTACGAGTACTAGTGTCACCGACTGTACTCACTGTTGATAGTCTGTTACCGCTCGCAGCACGCTGCCACCATGTAACACGCCAGTATAAACATAACTCAGAGTGAAAGATAACACACATAGTTTATTCGTACACTTCTTGTTCCGCCATCTTCCAACTACCACGATCACACCACGTGACCCTTCACACATACAGGGCGGGAACACATAGAACAAGACTACGCGGTGTGATACAGATTGTTAAGGTGAGTGACCACTGTCCGGTGCAAAGCAAAACTATACCTAATTAACATCCAGTTATGACATATCACTTTCAAACCCTCACCCAATGTCAGTCTAACGTCTGTCTAACTTTCATATCCAACCATAATCTAACGTAATTCTAACGTTGTGACAACGTCGGAATCTAACGTAATTCTAACGTTGTGCTCTGACGTTGTGTCAACGTCGGAATCTAACGTAATTCTAACGTTGTGTTCTGACGTTGTGTCAACGTCGGAATATGACGTCTATCTAACTTTCATATCCAACCATAATCTGACGTAAATCCAACGTTGTGCTCTGACGTTGTGTCAACGTCGGAATATGACGTCTATCTAACTTTCATATCCAACCATCATCTGACGTAAATCTAACGTTAGGATCCAACGTATATACAACGTAAATCTAACGTCATGTGCCCACTGGGTTGGTAAATGTTGATATAGTAAATTTATTCTTCTGCTCAATCGTTATCGAGATATTAAGCCGAATACACTTTATGTATGCAGCTCACCCTTAGGCGCAGTATATACTGGCTTAGATAATAGATAAATTGGCTTAGTCGTCAATACGGTACGCTCCGATACATTTCCATAGTTTCTTAGATCGAGCACTAGATAGCGGTAGTGTAAATCAGCGCCGCTGTCACGGTCTGAGATTACCCCCAGTCTGAAATTACCCCTAGCACTTCTCTAATACGCCCGCACTGCGCTGTCTTTCCGCCACGCTCGCACCACGATTGTTTTGAACATGTTCAAAGTTTGGCCACGCTCTCCACGCTCATGGTGACTGCACCGCGCTCGATCGCGATCGCAGTACGTCCATATACGCTCATACTGCATTCTACTCGTTTCCACCACGCTCTTAGAGCGTAGTACGAGCGTAGTGAGATCGGGGCCTTGGTGTGAATGGGGTATTACCCAGGTCCCTTTGGGTAGAGACCAAAGCCGTATAATCGCTCAAAACGAGCAAAACTTAAAGACTTAAGGTCAAGACGCACTGCAGCGACAGCGACCGACCGTAACGACAAAAGTCGCGGCGACTAGCTGGCGCAAACACACTGCAGCGACAGCGACCGACGATAGGTCAAAGTTCACCCAGCAATCGCCACAGTGGCACACATCATCACATGAACAAACGGCAAAAACTCCTGCTGCTGCTTTTAAATAACAGGTTGCAAAAACTCTCTAGGTATAAGGATAAGACAATATTAATAAAGTAAAATATACGCAGCAAATTATCATACGTACGTAAGCCGCTACTCACTGTGGCTGAAGGGGTCGTTGTCGTATCAGGTACTACACTCTACAGTACATAATTTATATGTACCCGAGGTACATATATGTATACACAAAGTGTAGCTCATAGGGCTATGTCCCCCAGGGTACTGCCGGAACGTACCCTGGGTACAGTCCGGTATACCGGAACGTACCCTGGTAACTACTAACTATCTGATATGGTTAGGGTTAGGGAGTAGGCGTAGGCGACTTCCTGGACTCGTTAGTGGAGTAGGCGAGTTAAAGTCCGGCATATTAGATAGTACGCGATCTCACGTTGTTTTATATGCTCTCGTACCTGGGTGCGTTGCACTCAGCAAGAGTTAAGATGCCAACGACCTGCGGAGGGAAAAAATCAGGTGTTATATGTGTACGATATTGGGACTTATAGTCTGATGTCTAGCTACTACAGATGGTTCTCAGTATTTACTTGTCGTGCTGATTATTCTGGTTCTAACTGTGCGCAACACGTCTCTCTCCCTCCCTCCTTCCCTCCTTCTCTCTCTTCCTCCTTCCCTCCCGCCTTCCTTCCCTTCATCTCTCTCTTCCTGCTCCTTCCCTCTCTCCCTCCCTTCCTCTCTTCCTCCTCCCTCCCTCTCTCTCTCCCTCTCTTCTTCCTTCTCTCCTTACCTCCTTCCCGCCCTCTCTCCTTCCCTCTCTCCCTCCCTTCCTCTCTTCCTCCTCCCTCCCTCTCTCTCTC
>NW_014577284.1:30668-33650 GCF_000485595.1 Priapulus caudatus | reverse complement strand
TGTGTGTGTGTGTGTGTGTGTGTTGTTGTGTGTGTGTGTGTGTGTGTGTGTGTGTGTGTGTGTGTGTGTGGCACTGTGTGCGTGTGTATATATGCATATAACGGCAATTACATCTGTGAAGCAGCACATAACAAGGCGACTAACGCAATAGAATCTCATGACATGTGCCGCCATGTACTTACGTCCTTGTAGAAGAATTCATCAGTCATAGATTTGCATTGTGCTTCGTCTGTAGGCTGGAATACAAGAGACGGGTTCGATGTAGCAGCGCATCAATATTTTGGACGGGTTGGTCTTGGGCCAAGAACCAATCGATTAGATTTTGGTGGTGATTCGGATCCAGATCTGGATCCAGGATTTTTTTGTGTGGAAGACTTCGGACGCATTCAAAATTCATAAAACAAAATCCTGGATCTTTTTCTTTTTTTTTTCTTCAAATTTCTTCAAATTTCACCAGCAAGATGGTGGGACTGTTACGCTGTGGTGGAGGTTTGCTATCTCCGATTGCTCTTGTCTCAATATGGTACTGTCTTTTCTGGGACGCGTATAGCCAGACTGTTTCTTACTAAGCACTCGTATTATCACAGAGTCATTCGTACATACTGCACACGTACGCCGTTATGAATCTAATGAGTAATATTCCTATATTATATCAAACGGGAGCACATCGGCTGTATGGGTTTACCTTTCCGTCCGCCTCCACGCAACAGGATTTCGGGAAATCCCAGTTAAGCACCTCCAGATTTGGGTTCCCTTTGTAATCAGTGTAATTGTTGTAACCGCAACAGAAGTACTGTAATAAAATCGTCATGTTCAGCATCATGCGCCTCCGATGAAGGACACCATTTTGGCGAAGTTACTTTGGGGCAAGTACTTTGGCGAAGGGGCCGGACATTCCAAAGCCCTATTTTAGAAAGCTCAAGTATACTTTTCTATCACGTGTGATTCACGCTTAATTATAGTCACTGTAATGCGTGATCAACAACCGCATGTTTACACACTGAGTGAAACTATACGCGCACCAACTGCTGTTACACACGCACCCTATTTATGTAACTAATCTGTATGTTTGTCTAGACCATGCTCTCTTAGTAGGATAAAACGATTGACAAAAGTTGCAAGGATGAATGAGTCCATTTGGCTAATGATATAACCAGGAGTCAGGGCCGTATGCTGAGTAAATTCCTTAAGGGGGAGGGCAGTGGTGGATTCAGGATTTAACAGAAAGGGTGAGACACAGGTGGGGCCGGGTCTGGGGGTCCTCCCACAGAAAATTTTAAAAATGTAGATCGCAGGAGATGGTATTTGAGGCACTTTTGAGTACATTTACAGCCTTCATTCTGACTACGACAATTCTCTTTTAGTAGATTTTTTTTTTTTTGCTCCAAAATCTAGGGGCCAGCTGCCCCCCTTGCCTCCCCCCCCCGCAGGCTACGGCCTTAGGAGTCAATAATCCCAAACTGTGATTATTTATGTGATTATAACTGTGATTAAACTGTGATTATAACTGTGATTATAACTGTGATTATAACTGTGATTAAACTGTGATTACAACTGTGATTATTTATGTGATTATAACTGTGATTATATTACTGTGATTCTTCACTTCTAATATAACATGTATCCTATTATACGAGCGTGCGTGCAAGCAGAGACGGGCACGTTCATCACTGGATCAGCGCCGGATCGGTGTGCGGGTGTGATTGAAAGGAATGAAGGCGTGATACAAGGCCTTACGTCTTGGTGGATCTTGTCCCATGACTCGCTGAAGGTGTCTGGTCGTGCTTCAGTATAGTCGGTCGCTAAGGCATCGGTGATCGACGTGTCAAGCTTATCACGGATCTGAAGTAGAAAAAAACTAGTTAGTTAAACTCTTAGGCCCCCCTATTTATATTAAGTCAATTTCTTTTCGTCTTTGCTGCTCAATAGAATTTATGTAATAATAATATCAAATATTATGTAAAGAATAATATCAATATATAATGTAAATAATAATATATAAATATAAAATATAATGAAGACGCACACACGCCCACACGCACACGCACGCGTGTATGCACGAATACATGCGCCCACACGCCCATGCACACGCACGCGCGCACACACACACACAGGTATACGCACGCACGCACGCACGCACATATACCTTGCTTTTGTAGACAAATGCCAGAACGCCAATGGTGATGACAAGCAGGCAAGTGAAATACTGCAACCAAAGAAATCACGTTATGAAATTCACTCACACTTGAGACATTACCTACTAAATAATATCGGTGTTACTAAACGGGAACGGCAAGTATATATAGACATTTATAAACGTTCGATGGACAACAGTCAAATGTCAACACTACCTTTATTCAAACGCTAAAATACAAATCATCCTCCACTCCGCGAGATCACGTAGCTCGGGATTGTTACGTCATACACTCTCATTGTGATTGGGATTAAGATTAGCGTTATCGGGAGTGAATAATAGATTCATATAGAATAACTCTATTATTCACTCCTGGTGTTATCTTAGGCACCGGGGATAGATGACTATTAGTGTCTAATCATTGTCACTACTGCATCATTATTATGATTATAAGTAGCAGAGTGCGCATTAAAGCCCTACCTTTCCAAACAACTTTTTGCAATCCATCATGCAACAGCAGCCTAAGAAACCGACAACCAAGGTAAGGACACCGGCAGCTAACACCAATACGGCCGCGGCCCTGTCGATATCATGCAAGTATCATTAAATAACGCACCCATATATACATATATATATATATATATATAGATATATATATATATATATATGCGTCTGTGTGGGCATGCGTGCGTGTGCGTGTGCGTGTGCGTGTTCGTGTGTGTGCGCGCGCGTGCGTGTGTGTGTGCGTGCGTGCGTGTTTGTGTGTGTGTGTGTGTGTGTGTGTGTGTGTGTGTGTGCGTGTGTTTGTGTGCGTGTGTGTGGGTGTGTGTGTGCGCGCGTGTGTGTGT
>NW_014577284.1:28731-30658 GCF_000485595.1 Priapulus caudatus | reverse complement strand
ACACACACACGCGCGCACACACACACCCACACACACGCACACAAACACACGCACACACACACACACACACACACACACACACACACACAAACACGCACGCACGCACACACACACGCACGCGCGCGCACACACACGAACACGCACACGCACACGCACACGCACGCATGCCCACACAGATGCATATATATATATATATATATAACGTTGAATTAATGTTTGCGTTTGTAGAAATGATGAAGTAGGCCAAACTTAATAGAAGTGTATTAAACTGAATAAACTTTAATATCTTGCACAGAGAGACAAAGAAACGCGCACACGTGCGTAAGCGCGTACGTGTGCTTCCTCCCGGGACCACAACCAGACTCCTCCACCCCTACATCTCTGCCTCTCTTCCCGTCTCGCTCATCTCCCTTCTATATATTACCCCCAAACCCCCTACATCCTGAGCGCACATGTCACCCGTTCTCCCAGACCGTGTCCTACCTCCAGCTCACAATGACCCTAGAAACGCCCGACCTAAAACACGTTTACCAGTCTCCCTATAACATCAATCTAGCCGCACAAGATGCGCGACGCTCTGTCTAGATAAACAATTACTAAAACAACCCATAGTCTAGCTCCGCTGACTAATTCATGCAACATTTGTAAAACATATGTTACATATAGATGTGTGCATGTAATTTAAGACCAATGATAAATCACAATTAAGAACATGGATAAAAAGCAAAAAGCGTGTCTTTATTTCACTCACCCCGTAAACGAAGTTAGAGATGAATAGAATCATCATTGCGCGATGTTCTGTTGCTCCACACATAATCGCCCTTTTAAACTGGTTGCCTCAAACGTTATCTATAAAAAGTAAACATAGATATACCCAGCAAACATGTATGTATTGGGGCGATACTAGTGTAGCAGGTTTATAATTTGTATGTTATTAAATTAAGCAGGTATATTCAATGTGTATATATACATCATGATTGAATGTGCCTTTTTAAATTCATATATTTCATTGCGCATATTTCATATGAGCAGGAAATGCATGCCAGCTGGTATAACATGTCATGACTGTAGCCGTACACCTTTTCTATTTTACGCATTTACCAGGTTAAACCTTGTTCTGGTAATTTTCTAGCTAGTTTTTAGGGTGGCATATATTTGAAATAGAGCTTTGATCGTATAGGGTAATTCTTGACGTCGCCTCTCCAAATATGGAGCGCGATAAAGTTATAGGCCTTGTATAATAGCGTTGTTTCTTGCGTTGTGATTCTTGACCGCAGATTCTTTCTCGTGCTTAGCTAAACAGATACTCGAAGGAAGTCACGCGCAGAATAAAAACTATGAAGAGTCAAAGCTGGGGTTGACGTACAATGGTTTACTTTCACGGTAAAATAAACACTTTACTATGGCTTCTATAGGCTAGAGGCTTATTCACATATAAAAACGCCTCATTATATATTCACAAATCAGATGCTCGGTTCACACTAGCTCCAAGAAACGGTATTGCTAGGGTTAGAATACCTGTATAGAATGTATAGACAATCCGTCGCACAGCCTGGTCGGGCTAGGTTCACACATAAAATGTAGCACCCTCATTATATATTCACACAAAAATAACTGCGCGCACATACGTGAAAAGCGCGCAGAACTCGGCAGTTTTATACTACTAATGTGGTGGAGCTAGGGGTGACCACACTGAATTTTTCCACGCGCTGTGGTTAGCGCGTGGAATTTATTTGTTTCGGGATGATTTTTCGCTCCTACCGCGAAGGTAGGACGGTGATGCAGTAGCGGGAAAACCCAGAGTGAAATGAACGCAAATCTTTAGATAGTATTTATACAACTGATGGATTTATTCATCATATACGGATAACATGAATAACACAACACTCACTGCACGTATCTCGAATATAGCGTATAGAGATATATA
>NW_014577284.1:18153-28180 GCF_000485595.1 Priapulus caudatus | reverse complement strand
TATAATTATATTGCTTCGTGCACGTTTACGCTTACTCTCGTTAGGCGATTTTACACGTTTACTTACTCCTTAGCTTATTCTTACAGGTTAATACGTGTTAGCAGGTTAGTACTGTCTTCTCCCAGTCGTGTGCTTCGCGGCTCGTCGCGAGTTCGTGGGTTGCAGTGCGTCTCCCTGTCAGTGCGGTAGGCTATAGTCTTTAGCTATAAGGTATACTTCTCGGCGTCGTCCTGCTTGTTGAGCGTTCTCCCTCGACTGTGTGTGTGCGCTCTGGCTCGAGCGTGATCGTTCGTTCGTTCGTTCGTTCGTTTCGTTCGTTCGCTTCCTTTGTTCGTTCCGTTCGTTCGTTCGTTTCGTTTGCTCCGTTCGCTTCGTTTGGTCGTTCGTTCGTGCGTCCGAAAACTGACTGATTTTTACCATTGGGATCTTTTGCCTGCTTATATAGGAAGCCCGCGGTGACGTAGGATACGGCGGCGCCTGCCCTGTCCTGTACCAGTGTCGAAGTGGATGGACTACGTTCGCGTACCTGGCCGTTGTCCCCTCGCCTTAACACGTGTACACAAGGGATGCAACCCCCTTGGTTGATTATACTCACGAGCGTCGTACCCCCTTGTCTGCACGTGCCTCGCTGGCGCCACTCTTCTTCGCCGGCGCCAATGTACGCTTTGATGGTGCAACTCCCTGACTCCCACATGCTGGCGCCACCCTCCGCCGCGCGGTGTTACGTGAGGTGCCACTCCCTGACCTCCCACATTCGGCTCGCTTATGCGGAAGCCCCCCTCCCTTAGGAAAACTCTCCATCTTGTTCGCGGTGGTTGGTCTGGACGCATCTGCAGCCCGGATATTACGCGCGTTAAGCATGAGAACAGGCCCGCCTCGCGGTGCCTTTTCATCGAATTTCGCTGCCCCTCTATGTTTATAACTTTTATAAGCAAGGCCTCTGGGTACTACAGAAAAGCCGCATATCGTCAAATTGAGCAGCGTTCTGGGCGATTTGCAGAAATCATTCGGGACTCTGTCCCACGTTAGGGCGAGAATAAATCCAATGGATCGTAATTGCTAATTTGTTTAGGCTTCGGCGCTTTTAGGTTTTTTCTTCTAGAAAAGCGATTTTGAAGTTTTATTTAATCTTAACGCCCTGAAGTCTATTCTCGTCATATGCGGTCCCATAGATGCGCGACGAGGCTACTTCTTCGAGGCGATTTTCAGAGAATTTTCCTAGACAACGAACGGCGAATTAGGCTTAGACTGCACCCGGTGGAGAGTTCGACACGCTGCAGATAACTATTAACTTTAGTGTAGCCATAAGATTCTTGGCCGAAGTTATCGTGCGCCACCAGTCTAGCTTCGAACGATGACGTCGAGTGTAATTCTCGTAGCACATCTATAGGACACCGCAGGCCTCACTGATTGCATGCGTGTTTACACTTGACGAATGCGATAGACGTTTATGTGGAACAGACCACAGCCGTATTCTCTGAGCGTCTGTTATTTACCCCCCATGCTGTTGATGTTTCGAATCAGACGTCAGACTTCAAGCCATTGTGTATATTATAGCAAGAGCCAGACTCAGCAGCATGTAGCTACCTAACGTGACATTTATATAGTTGTAACGTACTAGGACGATAGGCCCGTTACGGCCAGCGCAGGTAGGCAGATAGGCAGGCCGCGGCGCTGTCCGCATGTAGCCGGGACAAGCAATGCTGCCTTCCAGCGACCATGTCACGCAAGACGAGAAGAAGGTCGCCGATACAATTCTTCGGGTTCCGATTCGGATTCGAAAATATCGGATTCGCGAAGAAAGAAAGCAGAGCGCCAAACAGTTAAATCGTAAGCGGCGCTATATAGTACTACAGCTAGTCTCTCGATATTGCTATGCCCCGAGGATATTGCAGCGTATATCATGTCTCCGCCAGGCCTCAGTAGACATAGATATATTATTGCTGTTAAATTGCAATATTTGGCGCCTTTCTTTCCGTCAGTGTGGTGTTTATAGCTCTTTGATACATAGTACATATATATTACATTAGTACTATGTTATTAAGAGCAGAATAATTCTTATAGTAACCGATTACAACTTTAATTTTTAAAGTTCAGGGGGGGTATCTTTTACGCAAATATTGAAAGTCAGTTTAATTTCAACCGTTTGCTTTACTATCTTGTACTATACTCTACTAATTCTCTAGTACAAGTAGGGGGCACAGGAGTTTGTTAGTAGCTAGTACAACTTACAGTAGACAGTTATAAGTTGAGTTATCCTCTGTTTGCTTGTTACTGAGATTTTTAGAATTGTATTGCCTTATATTAACTAAAATATAAGCGACATAGAAGCTAGCGTGTTATGCTTAAGGTTAGGATGAACATCGTATTATAAAACGCTATAGACGATACAGCTACAGGAATATGTTAGAATTTATTTTCGTACAGTTACCTGACAAAACCATGACTTACATATTCCACGTTAAATTATACACACAGGAACACTCGATTCTATAATTAACCAGGGTGGTGATTCGACTCGTATAAGTAAAGTTGGTGTCTAATTGATATTTAGCAAAACCTGTTAAAATTGAAATCATCTTCCTTTCAATAGGGCGAGGGATTGTAGTGTTTAAACCCTGAGGTTAGCTGACAACGTAACTAAAGCGTTGCACAACGTAAACAGAAAGCATAGAACAGAAATGCTTTTTGCGCTATACTCTGCGAGGGATATTATGAATTGCCCATGACCTTCGTGAAATACAGCCAGCATGGTCGGTTCGGGAACGATTTTCTTGTGTGAGCTATCGTGACTGTAAGTTTTAGGTTAGGGTTTTGCAAATTTTATACGTGCACCTGCATTCATGCCACTCCACGAACCTATTCTAAAATCGGCTCTTCTATTTTTCACAGTTACTTGAAATTTTTACCATAATCCATACATCACGTATATATATGTTTGCACAGCTCTCAATTATCATGCTCGTACTATCGTCGTTAACAATAATTATCTCATAATAGTCCTATTATTTACTATTTCTAACCGCCAGTTATCAATATTCATAATGCGCCTACCCTACCCCCCAATCATTGACATATGAAATAATATGGCCAACTTTCAATGACTGTCACACAAGATGAGCACACCCAATTTGAGCAATCGGTCCTACTTGCTTCATTCCTGTCATTTACAACTTTGGTTAATGCACAAACCTATGCCGGTCGTCGCCGGCGAGTTATGTCGTCTTAGTGCTGTTTCTCAAAGAAATTTACAGCACTTGGACATTTTACCTCTGCATGCTGCTCTATTAGCTGCATTTACATGTGATCGCTAATAATTGGTACAATCGGTCGGTACATACCAGCTTAGCTGACTATGGGGTATGCGCAGGGGGCGGATCCAGGGGCGGGGCGCGCGTGCGACCGGGCGCGGCGGGTGGGGGCGCACGCCGCCCCGTAAAAATTCGTTAGTTTGCCTTTTTTCTCGGCCCCGAGCGGCGCCTTCTTTTTCTCTGGCGCCCGAGGGCCCTTTTTTTCGTTTGGTCCGGCGCTCGCAGGCGGTGGCTCGCGGCGAGAGAACGGCATGTGGAGGCGGGGCCGGCGTGTAGTTTCGAGTTACATTTTTGGCCGGCCGCGGAGCCGGCGCGCGGCGGCGATAGATATTCTACAGGGAGTGAATAATAATAGATTATTGTTAGAATTATTATAGATAGTCCATATATTTAGACTTACGATATCTACAGGGACGTGAACTGAATAATAGGTTATTGTTAGCATCTATTATAGATATCATGGGGGAGGGCCCCCCTATAGTGGGACATTCCCGCAGTCGCGTGCGCCTTCCCGCGGAACTGCGCGCAAGATCTGCGCTCAGCGCTTCAGATCAACACCTCCTTTCGGCAACGCTTCTCTAGTATCCCGTCTCATCTGGTTGTATGACGTCATCCCCCCTGAACTCTCCACAACTCTTCACTTCCCCCCTGAAATCCCCACACTAAAAACTACACATAAACTAGACACTACTAACACATGTACCACAACACTCGTAGTACATACAAACCAAAAACCCCCACTTTTGTCTCGCGCGGCCTCTTATAAACGGCCCGCTACGGTGGTGTCCGCTAAGAACGCCTCCGACTAAAATACTTCTATTAGCACTATTCAACTCCACTAGGTGTCGCTACACTATCATATCTATCTAAAACTTTACACGTTTACAACATATTTCCCACACCAGGCGTCGCCACTTATCTACGAATTCCCTAAGTTGACGCCCCTGTTTCTGATCGTCAACACATTCCTTTATCACCTGTCGGACCTGGATTTTCTTTAATCTAACATCTTTACATCCTGCTAAGGCTGTCAACACGGATGGGCGTGGGGTTTGGTTTTCTACTCTTTCGTACATGTGCTAAGGCAACCCAGAAATGGCACCGCCTTAGCGAGTGGTTAGCTCATTGAATATTCATAAACGCGTGACACATATATCCACGCCGCGTTGTCAACCCGCGATACACTAAACATACATGTTCTAAGGCAGCACGCTAGGATTAGCGTGCTAGCAGCTAGTGCGAATGACCTTGACTTGCTGGCTGGCTAGCTAGCGCTGCGCGCTGCAACACAACATATACATATATTGCACATATATACACTAGTTATACACGGGGAAGTAATTTAAATAATTGGGTAACAGCGCACTGTTACATCACTCCCCTGCAAATAACTTGCTTGACTCAATGTCAACAAGTGTTGTCCCAAGACATGTAACACACTTTCTACCGCTCACCACTAATTATCACTCGGATACTACGTGAGAAAGCTTAACTACGTTACATGTCAATTCATTTCACAATGCTTCATTTGTTTTTATCATATGCTATCCGTTACCTAACAATTAACACTCATCACTACACAATAGCAAGAAATTTGTGTATACAATGATACAGCCTCAAAATAATATTGAATATAATTACCCGCGCAAAATACAATAAGAAAAACAAACCGAAACAAGTGTTTTACGGCCGAATGCGATTCCTGACGCCACCTCCGATTTGTCGCCTCCTACGGCATGCAGGAGATACAGTAGGTGTATTCGTATGCGAAACTTAATGCCTATTGGTACAACACGAATGTGCTCAGCTAGTACTATAAATCGATAATCTTATCTCCCAACACCCCTAAACACCTAAATAAGTATGTAATTCTACCGCATCCTGCTGGTGCGTGCGCGATGGGGCGGGGAAGGGGGAGTGGGTGGTGTTATGTATTGACGAAGAGTGATAAAGACTCATAAAGAAGTTTAATACTGGAGCTGGTACCTGTTCTGCCTAGCAGCCATACGAACTGGCCAACAAGAGAGCGCGGTATCAATGCGCTCCGACCCAACAACAAGGTTCTACAAAACAACATGTGCATGCGCACAGTAGGTAGTCCCTACTATTACAGGTGGGGCAGGTGGCGCAGACTCAACTAGATCCGGCGGCGGTGCCGGCCCTACAACGGCGTCCCACGTAAGGGTAGGCGAGGCCGCAGGTCGTGTTGAGACAAGTACGGGGGTGGGTGTGAACCGACGTTGATAACAACACACTGCATTAGTCTTCTTACAGTAAAACCAAATGATCTCCGCACAACCGATGGCGAGCAACGCATAAATGGCAAACTGTTGCCACTGCCCACCCGAAAAACCAACTGAAGCTCCCAACAATGGAAATGCTTCACCTGCACTCAAAATACGACGACTGCTAGCAATGCAATCTTTCAATTGCTTATACGGTATGTCAAACGCTTTAATGGCGTACAGCTTCGAAGGTAAAATTGAAGCAGGCAGCAAATCGGTAGCGTTTCCCCGACGAACCGCTAATGCTGCCAAATCACGCCAAATGGTAGGCACTGACAACTGTGGCGGCAACATTTGCTGTATATAAGTAGTAATATCAACACGAGAATCGTGATGATAGAAGGTCGGCAAAGTGAACGAAGGTGAGGGAGCCGAACACCCAGAAGCCAGGGTGACAACCTGCTGCGAACGAACGTGAATGTCGGTATTCACCAGAGGTGTGTCATGCTCGGATTGACATGAAACAGTCAGAAGAAATGGTTTGATTGGTGTTATTAGCCAGTTGCCGTTTGTAAGATACGCCACATGATGTTTTTGTTGCCGAGAAATGTTAAGACGTCGCGGACAACGCTGGTGGATGTGCTCCTCTTGATTAAGAAAAAGTTATACTACGCAGTCGGATAAACCGGCTACATAGTAGATTTCTGATGCAGACTGACAAATGTCCTGGTTAGCATCCAGACATTTCCGCATTAGGTCTGCCTTTGGATAAAAATAACGTGCCCGATTCTGTGCAAAGGCCACGTACTGTGAATTTATATCATAATACACGTAAGGAGTCGAGTTGGAAATAAACACCGGTGTAGGTATAATCTGGTAAACGTCAAATATCTGACCAAAGTGTTTCAAAGGCAAAAATGTCAAAACGTAAAAAGACGTAACTGTGGGTACAACTTATGTTTTCAACAGATCATAGTAATAAAGGATGCCCTCCTCAATATCCCTCGGCAAGGCGAGATAGTCCGGTAACGTTTCTTTAATGGCTCGTAGTAACGTTCGAAGTTGCGCCGACGATATCAAAGATATCGCTAATTTGCCCGCCAAAAGATCACTTAGTGCCTGCTCTAAACCTGTAATAACATTCGTAACATTATGGAGTGCCATCATTAGTGCATCAGTGGTAGACTGAAGCCGACTAAGCGTGGATAATTTATCATCCGTGGACGCAGCTAACCAGTCAGGCCGGTGAGTAGCCCTATTTAAAAACTTGCGTAAGTCATCTGTACCATCAATCAGATCATTTATGGTGGCTCTATTGAGCTGCACCTGGGTGTGGGTGATATTAAAAACAGTTAAACTATCCTCCAATGCGTGCTGGAAAGCATCTTAAGACAATCGAAACTGGGACAGTCTCAAGTCCAGTCGCGCGATATCCTCCTCATTCGCTGTTCCGTATAGGAACTTCTGAATTTTCCCCATAAATGGTAGAAGCAAACGCTTAGGGCATTGCTTGACAAACATACTTGTGAGACCTTGCAATCTATTAACTAAACGCCTATGTTTCAAACGAAAGGTAGTTGCGTGTGAATCAACAAATTCATGTACAGTATTCTGAAAACGTCTGAAATTTGGATCGGTAGTATTGTAATGTTGACTGGGTCGCTCCTTAAGCATATATCTAATTTGCCTGTCAATTCCGTTTATGTAGGCCGTGATTGTCTGAATCTCAAGGGTAAATGCCAAAGCCCAAGTCGATTGGGTAATGGCCATAGTCCCCTTCGGTACGAACACAGCCCCCTGTGTGGCTGCCATATCACCAAGGGCTGTGCCAACGCACAGACCGAATTTGGAAGAGGAATATGAAAAACCTCTTAGTGTCTAGGCCATACCTTATTGAAATAACTCTTAACTCGAGTAACAAGAGTTTTATTCTCAGCTCCTTGCGATACCACTCTTACGCGTGGCTCCTGCACTATAGCTACTGATTCCACAGAATGTGCACTTTCTGGAACCATAGGTATAGTATTAACCTAAACATCTGGCGTCTCTGCCTTCTTGTTATGTACATCTTGCGTGAGCTGCTGAACATCTCCTGATGAGAAAGTAAAATTTAAATACTCCCGTCCAAGATGTGGGCGCCTGAACTCCACATAGCTATCGGCGTCTATAGCTTTACCAAAATCCTTCCTAATATCCTTCTCGATTTCCTTCCTAATATCCTTCGTGATCACGCTTTCATCTCCTCCCGTTTCGACAGGCTTCTGTAAACTGACCGCAGGCACCATTAGATGCGCCTTTGTTGGAGCGGTCGTTATGACGGCAATCTGTGCTGTCGTATTAGTTGAGCCGTATTCGGGGTCTCCCTCTTCAGTTAATCATGCCCGCTTCACAGGCTGTACCAGAACATTCAATTCACTTGTTCCGTCGCTCGCCTTCCGTCTTTTGAATGACTGGTTACTACCAGTTTCCTCTTTTGATTGTGGTTCCATATCAGGACTTATGGATCTCCCCAATTCCGACGGGGTATAGATGACTGTGTCATCATTACTATCGCCAACTTGCTGAGTGGAATTAGGCTCCTGTGCCTCAATGTCACTTGCAGCTGGATCCATTGCAATTGGATCAACTGCACGAGGCATTGACGGTTGCGGTTGCTCCGTAGAGCCCGCTGAGACCTGCGTCTTTGGCACTGTGATGAAATGACTTAGAGGTAGTTCGTCTTCTTCATCGAACTCTTCGTCACTACTACCCTCCTCGTCGGGTGGATATGCCATTGTCGCTGCCCTATGAGGCTGGCGACGTACTCCCTTTGGCATATCTTCTCGTTGTACCGGCTTACTACAATCCCACCAAGCTTGTGGGTGTGCTGCTCGCATATTCTCCACATGTGAGATCACTTCTCTCTTCGTGATCTCGTGTTGCAGGAGATATTTCTTTGGACTCAATACCTTTACCACGACGTAGTAAGGATGCCAAGGCGATGCTAACTTGCAAATGGGATTTGGCTTGAGTACCGGATTATGGTAGTAGACGGGGTCACCAACTTTGAAATTGAGCTGCTTAGCTCGCTTGTCATAATGGTACTTGTTCTTAAGACGTGCCAGACGCGTTCTATCTCTATTTGGTCGGCGCTTTAGGTTTTCTTCTAGAAAAGCGATTTTGAATTTATTTAATTTAACGCCCTGAAGTTATTCTCGTACATATGCCGTCCCATAGATGGCGCGACGAGGCTCTCTTCGAGGGATTTTCCAGAGAATTTTCCAGACAACGAACGGCGAATAGGCTTAGACTGCCCCGCGGTGGAGAGTTCGACACGCTGCAGTAACTATAACTTTAGTGTAGCCAAAGATTCTTGGCCGAGTTATCGTGCGCACCAGTCTAGCTCGAACGTGACGTCCGAGTGTAATTCTCGTAGCCATCTTAGGACACCGCAGGCCTCACTGATTGATGGTTGTTTACACTGAGAATGCCGACTAGCCGTTATGTGGAAAACCACCAGCCGTATGTCTGAGCGTCTGTTATTACCCCCCCATGCTGTGATGTTTGGGATCATGACGTCAGACTTCAAGCATGTATATATAGCAGAGCAGATCGACTCAGCAGCATGTGCTACCTAACGTGCATTTATAAGTTGATAACGTACTAGACGTAGGCGTACGGCAGGCAGGTAGGCAGTAGGCAGGCGGCGGCGGTCCGCATGTAGCCGGACAAGCAATGCCTGCTTCCAGCGACATGTCACGCAAGACGAAGAAAGAAGAGTCGGATAGAATTCTTCGGGTTCCGATTCGGATTCGAAATTCGGATTCGGAAGAAAGAAGAGAGCGCCAGTTAATGTAAGCGGGCTATATAGTACTACAGCTAGTCTCTACGATATTGCTAGGCCGAGATATTGCAGCGTAATATCATGTCTCCCCCAGGCCTCAGTAGAATAATATATATTGCCGTTAAATTGCACTATTTGGCCCTTTTTCCGTTGTGGTGTTTATTAGCTCTTGATACATATACATATATATACATCAGTACTATGTTATAAGAGCAGAATAATTCCTTATAGTAACGATTACAACTATTAGTCAGTCTACGCAAATATGAAAGTTCATGTTTAATTTCAACCGTTTGTTACTATCTCTACTAATACTATACTCTACTAATTCTCTAGTACAAGTAGGGGGCCTACAGAGTTTGTTAGTAGTTAGTAGTTATAGTACAACTACAGTAGACAGTTATAAGTTGAGTTATCCTGTTTGTGTTACTTTGAGATTTTTAGAATTGTATTGCTTATATAACTAAATATAAGCGACATAGAAGCTAGCGTGTTATGCTAGTGTTAGGATGAACATCGTATTATAAAACGCTTAGAATACCAGGTACAGGAATGTAGATTTATTTTCGTAACAGTACCTGACAAAACCATGACTACTATATTCCACGTTAATTATACACACAGACACTCGATTCTATATTAACCAGGGTGATTCGAACTGCGTATAA
>NW_014577284.1:1655-12787 GCF_000485595.1 Priapulus caudatus | reverse complement strand
TTGAAATTAAGCTGCTTAGCTCGCTTGTCATAATGGTACTTGTTCTTCAGACGTGCCAGACGCGTTCTATCTCTGACATGTGCATACGCTTGATGCAATCTCTCCGACGTTTGTGCAATGGGGTCTTCATCATAAGTCTTTCTCCTTGGACGTAACAACGTGTCTAAAGGTAACGTGGGTTCCCTTCCATACAGCAAATAATAGGGCGAGAACCTCGCTCTATCGTGGATGCTCGTGCGATAGGCTCCAAGCAGTGGTGGAATCTTTAAATCCCAGTCCGTCTGTGAGTTATTTACGTAACTCGAGAGCATGGAATTAAGGACTCGATGCCATCTCTCATTGGCACCGTTGCTTGCGGGATGATATGGTGCAACTTTAATGCCATTGATGCCGAGTTCTTTAACTTGGTGAGTATTTTATTATCGAACTCTGGTCCATTGTCCGAGAGTTGAATCCGAGGCGCTGAATGCCGTGGAAAGATTTCCGTTGCCAAAAGATTAGCCACTGTCTCAGCACTCTTCTCCTTCACTGTAAAAGCTTCAGGCCACGAGGTATAGAGACAATGAAAGTGTATCAAATACCGATTACCGCGCGGTGTGAGTGGAAACTGACAAGTGTCCACAGCCACTACGTCCATAGGCCCTCGAGGCAGTGGTGTTTCTCCCATTGGTGAGCGTACGTGTTGTAGCTTCTTGGAATTACATGGAATGCATGCTCTGATGTGGTTATGCACATCTGCATACATTCCTGGCCAAAAATACCTCGTTTTAATTTTGACGTAGGATTTGTCGAAACCCAGATGTCCACTGTAGATATCATCATGTAGTGTTGTCATGATTTGCTGCCGGAATACGTGTGGTATCACCAGTTGAATGCTAGCTGCTTGGTGTCCTGTTGGTGGTGTAACATGATGCAATAATCTTGCTTCATCAAGCATGTAATCTGACAGGATTTGCAATTCCTTATTGGTGGTATTCGGTTCTGTTAGTGCTCGCAGAATATTTTGTAGTTGAGGGTCCCCTCGCTGTTGCTTTTTGATTTCCTGTAGATTTAGCATTGGCTGATTATGTGGCAACATTTCCTCCCGTCGCGGATCCTCCTGCGCTTCCTCTGATTGCTCGTGTATACTCATCTTTGGTGTATCGGATTGTTGCACTTGGGTGTCCTCAGGCGTGCTTGCATTTGCACCTGGCACTTCAGTAATCTGTTGGATTTCTACGTCTGATACGGACTCATTGTCTGCTTTGATTCGTGATAGCGCGTCCGCATTTCTGTGGGCTAGACTACAGCGGTACTCAACTGTTGCATTATGCTCTGAGACGACCAACGCCCATCGCTGAAGTCGAGCGTTCTTGAGGTTGGGGCTTGTTAGTAAATACTGTAGTGGCTTATGGTCACTTACAATCACGAATTATGCGCCGGCTAGATAATGACGTAGCTTCTGCAGCGTGTAGATAATTGCATACGCCACTCTCTCTCAATGACTGGCCAACGCATTTGCCCTTCATTGAATTGATGACTTATATAGGAGATAACAACTTCATTCCCTTCGTCATTCGTCTGTGTGAGGGCAGCTCCCACTGCATATGATGAGGCGTCCGTGAATAGACGGTAAGTCTTGGTAAGATCGGGGTATGCTAGGATTGGAGCTTCAACGAGCTTCTGCTTCAATGCCCAAAATGCGTGTTCCGCATCGTTGTTCCATTCGAACTTAGCATACTTATGCGTTAATGCTGTTAACGGCTTGGCAATGGTTGCAAATGACTTAATATGCGCTCGGTAGTAGCTTGCCATGCTCAAAAATGAGCGTATCTCTTTGACTGTTGTAGGTGCTTTAAGTTGTTTAACCACCTGAACTTTCTTTGGATCAGGGGCGGCGCCTTCAGGTGAAACGATGTGGCCCAAATAGTGCACTTTATCCTTAAGAAACTCGCACTTTGATGCTTTACTTGCCTTACATGCCTTACTTACTGAAAACCTCAGCGATGTCTAAAAGATGCTGATCGAATGTTGGACTAAAGATAATGATATCATCTATGTATGGAATAGCGCACCTGTGATGTAATCCGTCCAACACAGTGTCCAAAATCGCTGATAGATGCTGGGTGCGTTTGACAAGCCAAACAAAAAAACGTTATGATTGAATGCACCTCTATACGTGATGAAACAAGTCTTAGCCTTGTCCTCCTCCGCCATGGCTATTTGAAAGTAACCCGACTTCAAGTCAAGGGTTGAATAGAAGCGTGCGTTTCCCAATGATCCAAGGATGTATTGAATACAGGGTAGAGGATACATATCTTTCCTTGTGACTTTGTTGAGCTTCCTGTAGTCTGTGATTATTCATCCCTTAGGTTCATCTTTCTTAGAAACAATGAAGGCTGGGATTGCCCATGGGCTATTGCTGGGTTCGATTATGTTAGCGTCCAGCAGCTGGTTAACATGATGATCGATCATCGGCCGATAATTAATTGGTGTCCTGTATGGCTTTTGTCGGATAGGTGGATGTCCTTCCGTATCGATCGTCATTTCTACTAAGTTAGTACGCCCAAGATCAAGATTACTTTCAGCAAATAGATCACTATTCTTTCGTAGCAGATCTTCTAGGGCTGCACGTTGATGCATCGGTATATGGTCAAGGTTGACCTTGCTCGGAATAGATGTTGATGCATCCCCCCTCTGCGTGTTGCTGGGACCATGCTGCACAGGCGTATGTTGAGACGCTTGTCCTATCTTGATTGATGCTATCTGTTTCTCATTAACTTGCTGAATCACTGCGATGACACTGTTAGTGTCGAACGCATACAGTGTGTCCGTTGTGTTCACTATTGGAAATTTAATGCAATGCTCCTTGTTGACAATGTCCAGTGTCTCCACAGGGAATAGACCTGGCTGATCTCGTAGTGCAGGTAACACTTCTGTTCCTGTGATGAGTACCGTTGCGTTTACCGGTGCGTTTCTCATCACCTTGCATTCGCAGATAACGATTGTGCGTGGTGGAATCTGTACTTTATTCTTGAGTAAGACAAGTTGAATGTGTTCGACCTCTCTTCGTTCGATAGAAGCTGTCTTTAGTGTGACCACTGATTTCCCCACTGATAATATACCTCGTCGACAGTCGATCTTCATTCCTACTGCCTTCATGAAATCATAGCCCAATATGGCTGTTTTACGCAGGTGCGAAACTATCTGATATCAGAATTTCGTATTGTAACGTCCGATGACAAGTGGAATTGTCGCTTCGCCTACTGTTACCAATGGATGTTCTGTAACGGATTTTAGTGTTTGTTTGTTTGTTGTTGACAGCTCACTTTTCTGTCGCACATATGACGGTAATCTTTTCCAAATCAGCTTGCTTATACGCGTAGTCTGTGCTCCTGAGTGGATCAAACAGTCTGTTAATACTCCCCCTATGCGTAGCGAGCATACAGGTGTTGCCCTCTGTGCATCTCCGGTGTCACACACTTCCCATTTCCTTCGTTCTGTCGCTGGAGACCGCTGTTTACCGTTCGCTCGGTTTTCTGTCTCACCTAAAATCGAGCGTGGGCGTTTCCCTGCTGACCTGTAACTCTGCATTGCCTCCATCTGTGTCCTATGCGACCACATGCTGCGCAGATAGGCTTGTTATCCGCTGTCCACTTGTACTGTACACCAGTAGGTGGCGTACGCGTGTCCCGCTGTCGCGGACCCGTCGGGTACCAAGTGTTTCTTGGCCCTTGCCATGCTGCTGACCCGCTGAACGTTGTCCGTGGGGGCTGAAGTCCCATTGGATGCTGGATTGGTGGTCGCTGTTGCGACTATTGCGCAGGCGCCCGTCTGATGTTATACAGCCTTGTCGTTGCACGTTGCTGCTGAGGAATTGCCGCTGTATTTGTGTTCCTAGGCACCGATTGCCTGCCAAAGTCCCAAAACAGCTGCAGCCAAGGTCATATGAAGTTGTCACTCATGAAGGAACAGTAATGAGACGTAATCGTCAACAGTTGCGCTTCAAACCTCCACAGTCAGAAGCATCTGTGAAGCAGACTACAGATAGTGTCACAGACCCCGCAAGTGAGATGAGTGAGGAGACTGTCCCAAAACCCACAGGAAATGTGACGTGTACGCAAACGGTACGAACACCAGCCGACACAGGAAACGACCGTTTGCCACAGGGAAGCATGCCAAGTCCTTACCGGACGAGGTCTGGTAGGACAGTGAAACCGACCGCCCGTTTCAATGTATAGTGGGCGATGATACGAGTGCATTGAGAACTGTTAGAGCAGATAATTTTGAATAAGTTCTGATCGTTACAAGTTCATCGTAATGTTCCCTGAATGTTAGAATCTTTTGAATTTCAAGATAATTCGGTGTGTTTCTTGGTAAAGTAGACAACAGTGTGAATTCTAAAATATGTCGACTATTTCCCTTTAAAGAGGGAAGGTGTTGCGTGAAGACAAAATAAATGTAATATGTTTTATGATTTATGTTGCTCATAGGTGGAGCCACTGTCGTCCTCTCTGTACCTTATGGCGTCCTATGGTCCTAATAAAGTTCTCTGATACTTAGCTCTGTGTTCTATCGTCCATACTGGTTCTGCTAACAAGAGATATAACACGAAACAGTCTATGTCTATAGGCCTCTGCCTAATCACCTCCTAGAATGGACAGAACTGACTGAACTGACAGAACAGAACAAACTGACACTCCTGAACTGACAGTATTGACAGAATTTTTATCAGCATGATATAAAGGCGGTCAGGGTCTGGTCTGTCATTTTACATATTAAAATAAGCTCGTGCATGTTTTTCAAAACATTTAACCTGCAACACTACGTTAAATTTTTTTTTTCAGAGTACCTCTTCAGTTGCGCTAGGTTAGTTTGATCGAATTATGTCGTATTGGACAAAACATCGTAAAATTCATTCAAATGCCTAGAAAAGCACTTGCAAAACTATTGCAGATACGTTTATTGCCCCGTTCTAAAAATGTCCAGCGCTAGCAATGCGGCGTATCATACATGATAACATACTCTTTTGAATTATTTGCCGACTTTGCCTCGCATCTTTTCGTTTCATGCAAATTATAATTTGTTACTCGTGAGTTTTCTGCATAGCCTGCGATGCCGATTTCTGTCAACGCTACCTCGCTAATATGTTAACATTAGTCGTAGTGCTTATCTTAGCCGTTAACATTAGTATATAATTAGTAGCCATTCAGCAAAAGGCACTAACTTCTTCATCGACATGAGAACAGAAAAGAAAAGAAATGGCAAATGCATTTTAGTATACATACCAGTGTTCTCGTGCTCCTGTCTCTCCTTCTTCTTCTCCTTCCCAACTCTGTCTATTCTCCTCCTTTTCCTCTTCCCATCTTGTTTCTCATCTTCTTCTCCTTCCGTCTGCTCCTCTTCTCTTCTCTTCTCTTCTATTTCTGCGCTTTCTGCGTTTTTCCTGGGTTTTAAGCCGTACTGAGCTACAAATTGCCATGGCTAACGGATGCTGACGCTGCCCAACTCTGTACTGAGAAATATCCGAAAAGTGTAACAACTATATATAGTAAGCTGAATCCTGTTATCAATAACTCTGTGCTACTGTGTACGTATCAAACTTCAGAATTACTGCATTGGCTTGGCCCGCCTATGGTATGATTTCAGGCCTGACATAGCACAATACCACACAAAATGAGGCGCGCCTTGTGCACATACGAGCCTCGATGTTGCTGGATACACGCCGCGCTTCTTAGCAAATGCGCAAGAGAAGTAAAAACAAACATCTGTTCAAATGTCGCTTTGCTTTTCCATTCAGCGATGATGAAAAGAATAATTATTATTTGCATCGCGTGCCACGCCCGCTGAAACGTGTTTCTATACCATGTAGGCTTATTAAATTTCGCGATTTCTTTTTGGTGACTGAAACATCTTTATCTCATCTCGCCACTTGGCTGAATGACAGCGTATACGTAGTACGCCATCAGCCACGCACGCCACGCAGCGCACAACTTGCACCCTCGCGCGCACGCACGCACATTCACGCCATGCCCGACGCAGTGTCGGCACGCTTGCCAGGCACGCCACGCCCCGCACAGTTGCACCTTACCCGCCGCACCGCTGCCACATTCACGCATGCCCGAAACGCCATGTAGGCCACGCGCGCGCCGTCGCACATTACAAACTCCAACACCCGCGCCGGCGCTACACGCACGCCCCGCCACACTGCCGTGTTAAAGAAAAGCATAGTTTGGGCCAGACGCGCGCCATATAGCGCCCCACACTGTATATAGCCCAGCATCATTGCAGCTGATTTTTTCAGTCGTAAAACGCAGACGATGCTTTTTGATAAGAATAGTCAGCCAGTTGGCGGCCTAGCGCTGACCGAGCCGGCGTCGCGTGCATGGCCAGCGTAGACATTTGAGTTTCATCGGCGTGAGTCAACGTGAAATGACAGAGCTGCGATAATGCAGCTATCATGAGCGATGGCCTGGAGATTTTATAGTGCACCTACGAACTAGAACTCATAAGAACTTTGTGACAGCTAGAAAAACTCCACGTATACTGGATCTCCAGTGATTCATAGGGCCGTATATAGCGTATGAGAAATCGGCGACAAGAAAAAGCTAACCGCCATCATTAAGAAGGAAGTTATTCAGCAAGAAGAAAGAGAGAGAGAGAGAGAGAGAGAGAGAGCAAGAGAGAGGCAGAGAGAGATAGAAGAGAACATAAGTAAGGAAAGAGATAGTAGCAAGAGAAAGGGCGAGAAGGAGAGGGAGGGACGAAGCAAGAGAGAGACAGATATACTTTACTTATACTAATATAGCTATAATATATATATATATATAATATATATAGAAAGAGAGAGAGAGGCGGGGGAGACAGACAGACAGAGAGTAGACAATAACAGAGGGTCAAGATCAAGAGCAACAAAGACGAAGATAGATATGGGTGAAAGAGACAAAGAAAGAGAGAGGAAAGAGAGAGGCGGGCGCCAGAAGAGGGCAGAGAAATAGGTGAGAGCAAGGTGGCAGGGAGCGAGAGCTTAGGCGAGAGAGAGGGAGGAGGAGAAGATGTACCCGGAGGAGGCAGGAAGAGGGAAGAGTAGAGTGGGAGAAGACATAGGCAATGAGGTAGTCAGGAGAGCGCCGAGCGTAGCAGAGAGTAAGGTTGGAGATTAGAGGTATGGGAGGAAGAGGGAGCGAAGAGCAAACGGAGATGGAGAGGTAGAGGTATGGCGAGCAGAGGAGTGATGGGAGATAGGAAGGTATGGCGAGAGAGACGTACGATGGAGATGAAGGTATGCGCGAGAGAGCGCGAGCGCAAGAGAGAACGCTAGATGCGGAAGATAAAGCCTATGGGAGAGAGAGAGCGGAAGCAGAGACGCTAGATGGAGATAGTGGTTATGGGAGAGAGGCGACGAAGAGGACATAGGATGGCCGCAGATAGGAGGCTATGGCGAGAGAAGGTAGGAGAGCAGGACGCGTAGTATGGACTATAGAGGTATGGGAGAGAGGGAGGCAAGAAACTGCGTAGATGCCGAGATAGACGGCTTATGGCTGAGCAGAGCAGAGAAAGATAGACGTAGGATGGGAGATAGAGGTATAGGAGAGAGGCCGGAGGAAGAGCCAGACGTAGATGCGATGGATAGAGCGTATGGAGAGCAAGCGCAGAGCAAGAGAGAGTAAGTCATGCCCATCGACGCACGCTACGACACGCACGCCTACACAGCACGCACTCACTCACGCCCCAAGCACTGCACGTACCGCGCACATACCAGGCACACACTACTCACGGCCACTGTCGCGCCGCCCACGCATGCACGCCACGCATGCACATACAAACTCAAATATTTCTACACACACTGGCGCGCACAACATGAACGCCCCACGCCCACACTTGCCACGTAACGCGCAAATACAGGCACAGCACTCACGCACGCCCGACCGCATGTCGGCACGTTTTCAATGCCACGGCACGGCCGCACACATACAAACTCAAATCCCGCGTCCCACACACACACACGCGCGCTGCAACATGCCGTCCACGCAGGCCACACACGCCACACGCGGATACCACGGCCACGCGTCCTGAGTAGTTTGTATAAATTGTTAAGGTTATTGCGTCCCTGCCGCTGCACTCTGACTCAGCTTTCACTCTGCGTCACATATTACTGATCTATATATTACTTGCTAAAGTTAGACCTGCTAACAGTATTCTTTGCCCCTACAGCCCGACTATTTCTCTTATGTATCAGAAATGTATGCTGTGGTCGTATTCGTGTGCGTCAGTAATGAGATTGAATTAGGGGCCCTCAATTGGCTGACGAATCACACTGCATACTGGCGACCGTTGCATCGTGCTTTAAAAATACACAAGGCATTCGCCGATAGGAATAGCCAGCTCAAACCAAAACTTGCGAAACTGGAGCACTTAGAGACCTTAACACATATAAGGCTCTTATGCTACATATCTGTAAGCTATATATGCTATGGGCTATTATAAACTTTTTTTTGCATATGCCTAGTGTGTGATAACATAGCACATTGTTGCCCAAATTTTTGGCCTTGCCTTGCTACAGGGCCCTGCCGAAATTAACGGGAGTCCGGAGTCAAATACTCCTGGTTTACTGTCGGAACTCCCTGATTTGACATATGCAGCGAGGTCCGTGGGACTCCTGAAATTCTGCCATACTAAGTAGCCTTCAGTTCCGCGAGCACGGCGTCCTTGCGGGCTGGTGCATGATTATGTATTCTTTCAGCATAATGTCAAAGAAAAGTTTGCCGCCAGACAGGCCAAACTGCATGAATCGTAAAAATAAGCCACATGTATGCGTTATTGCTTAATATCTTTAATTTTGCAACGCCTCAGACTGCGGACTCCCTCATTTTTGCTGCCGCGACTCCCTTCTTTTGTGAGCGGGTGAGTACCTTTCAGCAGAGAAATGCCTTGAGGCGATTGCCCAACTATGTCAGACCGCCCATCGACCGGGCATTGCCGCCTGCCCCACAGGGTAGCGCAGTGAAAAGTTGCTAGCACAAGGTGCTTGGCAAAAATGGCAAGCTAGAACCCTGGTCCGCCTTGATCTGAGGCTACGCCCGAAGACATCAAGCTGCCACTGCCGATACCGTCAACGCCAGTAGATGGGAGCTCCGAGCCGCAATACTTCATAGACAGTGGCGGGTTAGAGGCTTTTGGTGAGCCTATAACTTCATACCATATATTGAGTTGAACAATTTCTATATCTTTGCCTATCTGTTACCGCATCGATGTAAAAATTATGCCCCCAGCGGCAGCCCCCATGCACAATTCATTCCAGACGCACTGGCTCAACAAATCACAATGTTTTTCTGTTTTTATATACTATATAGTAACTAATTTGTGCTATCATTTTTTGGCTAGAAATTCTGAAATATCGAAGTTTGTAATCCTTACTGCCTATCTGCGCCCATCGTATTTTAATGGACATGCCCCTAAAGGTGTAAGATTATGTTTAA
The DNA here is from genome assembly GCF_000485595.1 of Priapulus caudatus. Classification (NCBI taxonomy): domain Eukaryota; kingdom Metazoa; phylum Priapulida; class Priapulimorpha; order Priapulimorphida; family Priapulidae; genus Priapulus; species Priapulus caudatus. The sequence continues at coordinate 3,329 of NW_014577284.1, read as the reverse complement.
TTAGTCTGTAGGATATATGGGTATATGCTAATAATTAATAATAAATTAAAATTTCACTTTTTTAAAAAGCTTTGTAGCGCCTAGCAATCTACTGCCTACTATATTATATAAATAGTATATATACGAGTTCCTACACATTTCATTAACGACAGCGTCCACCAGCTTTGTCCCTTCATTGGGGGAGCAGTATATAAGCGAAGGAGTTCAGTACGCAGAGTCATGTCCTACACAGCTCAGGCATGACGGTGGCCGCTTCTTTATACCCATCCCGGCCAGCCATGATCGGCTGGCAAGCAGCCCCAAGTGATCATTTTGGACATCTGCAGCCTGTGTTTCTACGTACGGGCCCGGGCGCCCTCCCGCCGCGGTGGGCCTGTGCTATCATGCTTTAACAATTTTTCTCGACCGTCGCCGTGACATATCGTGTGCAAAATAAGAATAGTTAGATATCTCACCTACACACACAATCTAGTCATATAAGCAGCGNACATTTTTTCCAAAGACATTTTTTTTCGAGGGCCTTTTCACAATGACATAAATGAAAACGCATAATTGATCAGGTACCAGCAATGAGTTCAAAGACATTGCCAATTGTTTGACGTAAATCTATCCCAATTCCAGCAATTCTGAAACAGAGCCTTTTTTTAAAACAAAATTCTTTGTTTAAAAAAGCTGAGTTCAAAAAAGAGAGACAAAGACTGACAAAGACAAAGACAAGACAAGATTAAGACAAGACAAGATCAAGACAAAGACAAGACAGAGTTCAAAAAATTGTTTTCAACTGAGTCAGTAAACTTTTTTCAAAAAAATGATAACAAAACAGATAAAAAAATATTTTTAACCAAGTTTTTTGGGTTTTAATTAAATTGTATTGACACTTTAATCACATCTTGCTGTTATTTCATTGTGAAAAGGTCCAAGAAATTATGATGACGACCCACCCAGAAAAAATCTTGGATACACCCCTGACCTAAACCAAAACCCAAAACTACAATGAATCCATACAGTCAACAGGAGCCGAGCCACCTTGCAAATGCAATGCATTAGCTGTTTGCTACAGATATGGCCACGAATCTGTACGAATTCTGTCCCAGACATCGTGACGTGCCTCAAAGAGAGCCTCCGTAGACCAGTGCATGGTTATAGGCCTTGTACACTGTCCACAGAAGGCTGTGAGTTCCGACCCCGGCCGGGGCAGTCAATTTTCTCAAGGTGTAAAAACCTGGCTCTCAACATTGAAGACTGTGAACCTCCCGTGGCTTGGATGCCCACTTAAAATGGGGTCATACCTATGTGTCCCGGTACCTATGTGTCCCAGTACCCAGGTACCTATGTGTCCCAGTACCTATGTGTCCCAGTACCCCAGTACCTATGTGTCCCAGTACCCAGGTACCTATGTGTCCCAGTACCCAGGTACCTATGTGTCCCAGTACCCAGGTACCTATGTGTCCCGGTACCTATGTTTCCCAGTACACGAAACAAAGGATTTCAGGATTAAGCCTAGGCTGTTACGTCAGCAAACAAAAAATTTAAATGTTTTTTTAGTTAATTTTCAAATACAAAACTGTCAGTTCAGTTCACAATTTTTGCATTAAGCGGGGGACACACCATGCGAAATTCGCATATATCATATTAATATATATTTTATATATCATTATAAATGTTCAATTTTCC
>NW_014577284.1:0-349 GCF_000485595.1 Priapulus caudatus | reverse complement strand
ATAGCCGGTTACCATGAATTCCCAATAGTAGACGGGGAGGGACTGGAAGCGTTGGTCTTTAGTTATTATTAGTATAGAACTAATAAATAAATAAATAAATAAACGCGAGTTATTCAAGCGAGTTCATATATTGTGTTATATATTTATATATTTTATACGCAACGTGTTATTTACAGCATAAAATGCAGCATAAAATGCATACATGCAGTTAAAACAAGGAAATCTTTCTTCCTATTATTCCGCACTCTCTTTGCCTTTTTACACTCTCTCACACTGTTCTCTCATCCTCTCACCCTCTCTCGCTCTCTCTCTCTCTCTCTCTCTCTCTCTCTCTCTCTCTCTCTCTCTC
>NW_014577283.1:507613-508027 GCF_000485595.1 Priapulus caudatus | reverse complement strand
CTTTCCCTACTCGTTCTGTCCTTCGCTCTCTTGCTCACTTCTTTCTCGCCCCCCATGCTCTCTCTCTCTCTCTCTCTCTCTCCATATCTCCAATTCCCCTCATTTTCCCTATCGTTCTGTCTTTCGCTCTCTTGCTCACTTTCTCTTTCGACCCCTCCCCCCCGCTCTCTATCTCTCTCTCTCTCTCTTTTTCGTGCGCGCGTTCTCTTCCTCTCTCTCATGTTCCCTCTCGCTCTCGCTCTATATATATACCTCTTTTCCCTTTTCCACCTCTTTCCCCTTCTCCACATCTCTTCTCTCCCATCCATGCTCAACCACATCTCCCCGCTCATTCTTCTCCTGTTCTCCTTTTCTCACTCACTCACTCTCTCTCTCTCTCTCTCTCTCTCTCTCTCTCTCTCTCTCTCTCTCTCT
>NW_014577283.1:506161-507603 GCF_000485595.1 Priapulus caudatus | reverse complement strand
AGAGAGAGAGAGAGAGAGAGAGAGACGCACACGCACGCGCGCGCGGTTGTTTTATATCAATTATTATATATTATTATATCATGTAGATGTAGATATGTAGATTATATAAGCATGTAGATGAGATTTTACCATGCACACGGGCTGTCAGTCTGCCCGACTCCATTTTGAACGTATAAGAACGGCCCAAGAATAGTATTTTGGCAGTCAACGGCGGCCGACGTCGCAGCGCCATTTGCCATGCATACATTAGCATAGCTGGAAATCGTGGCGCGATGCTGCAAGCGAAGTGAACTATGTAGATCCGATTTTACCATGCACACGTCGTGCTGTCAGTCTGCCCGGCTCCATTTTGAACGTATAAGAACGACCAAAGAATATAATCTTGGCAATCAACGGCGGCCGACGTCGCAGCGCCATTTGCCCATACATTAGCATAGCTGGAAATCGTGGCGAGATGCTGCAAGCGAAGTGAACTATGTAGATCAGATTTTACCATGCACACGTGCTGTCAGTCTGCCCGGCTCCATTTTGAACGTATAAGAACGACCAAAGAATATTATCTTGGCAGTCAACGGCGACCGACGTTGCAGCGCCTTTTGCCCATACATTAGCATAGCTAGAAATATTGGCGCGATGCTGTGAGCGAAGTGAAGCATGCAGATAAGATTTTGCTTTGCACACGTGCTGTCAGCCTGCTCGGCTTCATTTTGAACGTATAAGAACGGCCGAAGAATATTATCTTGGCAGTCAACGGCGACCGACGTCGCAGCGCCATTTGCCCATACATTAGCATAGCTGGGAATCGTGGCACGATGCCGCGAGCGAAGTGAAGCATGTAGATCAGATTTTACCATGCACACGTGCTGTCAGCCTGCCCGGCTCCATTTTGAACGTATAAGAACGGCCGAAGAATATTATCTTGGCAGTCAACGGCGACCGACGTCGCAGCGCCATTTGCCCATACATTAGCATATCTGGGAATCGTGGCACGATGCGGAGAGCGAAGTGAAGCATGTAGATACAATTTTACCATGCACATATATAATTAGGGTGTATCTTAGCATAGATTTTTTTCATAAATCTTTGTCAGTAGATTTGTGTTTATAAATGGGAGAGCCCCCAAGCCTGTAGGGTGCAAAATTCCTACTTCCCCCCTTCCCCGTCCTTCTCCTTGCCTCTCTTGTCCTTCGACCAGCCTCCTGCTTCTTCTATACCTCTTCAGCTATCTTTCTTGCCACGTTCTCTTAGTCTCACGCGCCTCTCTTTATCGGAAAGCTTAATTATTATCTCATATTTTTTCATTCCGTACTGCACACCTAAAACGGTTGTCGCGCATGCGCAATGTCCCCCAAAAGAACTATTATTTTGCGAAAATTATACATTTAAAATGGAGAGGAGGTATCCTAGCTTTGATTTATACGATAAACCCCTATGATTCAGAC
>NW_014577283.1:497209-505536 GCF_000485595.1 Priapulus caudatus | reverse complement strand
ACCTAAACTTAACAGTCACGATACCTCACACAAGAAAATCGGTTCGAACCACCATGCTGCTGTATTCACAAGGTCATGGCAATTATAATCGCCTCGCAGTGTATACGAAAAACCTTTCTGTTCTACTTTCTGTTTACGTTGGTGCAACGCTTAGTTTACGTTTCAGCTAACCTCAGGGCTAAATATCAAATTAGAAACTCAACTTTACTTATACGGAGTTCGAATCACCCTGGTTAATATAGAATCGAGTGTCTGTTCTGCACGCCTTGCTAGGGGGTCCGGGGCAGCCCAAGGGTTAGGGTTAGGGTTATGGTTGACCCCCCCCCCCCGTAGATCCGCCACTGAGCATAATAAACTTAGACTAACAATATCGATAGATTTTGTTGGCGATAGATATTGTTAATTAGTATATGATGTAGATCAGTGGTTCAGCATCTGTGCTACACAATTGATAAATGAATGCTACTTTCATAGTTATATAATATATATTCCTTTTTAGCTTCCATAATAATACTATATTGTACATAATTATGTATGTGAGGTTACTTTATTGTCATAGAGATGGCGCGCGCGTCATGAAGAAGAAATAGGCTAGACTGGTGTGACCCGGTCGACAGTTCCACACGAAGGATAGTTCCGGAGTGAAGGTGGCGAACGGGTACCAGTCTACAAGTTGGCATACAGATTAGGGCAAATACTTTGTTGCGAAGGAAAAATATTAAGTGTTGTCAGCCGTACTGTGCTGTCAAGGGGTGCCGATTGCCTAGGCCATTCTAAAATCGTAAGCATTTACGTACTTAATTCATTGAGCGATTAGTTAACGTTCACATTCCACTCTATGATTACAGGTTTCTGTCAATACCGTACGTTTATACAATACTCAATACTCAATAGACAAAGTAGGCCTATCAGATTCAGTACGTATCAGTATCACCAAGGCCACAGGCACTTGGAACGTCTCAATAAAAAAAAGGTAAATAAACACAAAACGTATTTAATACCAAAGTCTTAATGTTTCTCTACTCTATTTCGCCTATTACTGCCGCTAATTACCCGTAAATGCCGGTAAAATGCTTATCTGCAACACACAAGTACACCGCACGCACGCCCTGTGCGCAAACAACATGAATAAGAGAGCAGGTAGGAAAGCGTGATCACAACATTCGCTCGACGCTCGCTTCATTTCACATCTTCACAGCCCAAATACACCAACAACAGCTTTCATCTTGGTATCTATATGTTTACTTGTTCGAATTATAACTCTGTCCTTTGTTCTTACCTACTCCTGCCAGAGATATCTAGTGTAATCCTGCAGTAAATGTTCTCTCCGTGAAAATGTAAAGAGGACGAGACGTCTGTTTATACACGAGTAATGGCGGCATGCAGGGATGAGCTGCTGCCTGCCTCCGAGCTCCGTTTCGAGGCCCGCCAAGCCAAGCATAATGCGCGCGGGAATGACGTCACAGACACGACTACAGTTATCAATCGAAAGTAGCGCCGTTAGGGATTTTCAAATAATACGTCCTCTACATTTTCACGGAGAGAACATTTCCTGCAGGATTTCACGAGATATCTCTGGCGGGAGTAGGTATAAGAACAAAGGGTGTTGCTATCCCTCGGGCGTGGAGGGAGGTCACGTGATAACGTTGACGATGCCAACCCTAACGGTAACCCTCACTCCAACACCGCCAACACTAACCCTCACACTAAATATATATGTCTCGCCGCACTATATATAGGCATTGTGATCCACAAAAATTAATCTATGGTGTGGGGACAGATATCATGATGCATTTTGCGAAAATTATACATTTAAAATGGAGAGGAGGTATCCTAGCTTTGATTTATACGATAAACCCCTATGATTCAGACGATTTTTTTAAAGAAAAAGCAGGAGGTCCTTGCATGTAAGGTGGCCGCTGCATAGACCAGTCAGTATACAATCTGACTACAGTAGTGTGTTAGCGCACGCGCAATAGCTCATCATAGGAGTCATATTTTGTATTGAATATGCATTTAAAATAATTAGGGCGTATCCTAGCATAGATTTATGTGATAAACCATTAACAGTAGACCTGCGTTTATAAATGGGAGAGCGCCCTAGCCTGTAGGGTGCAAAATTCCTACTACATCCCTTCCCCGTCCTTCTCCTTGCCTCTCTTGTCCCTTGATCAGCCTCCTTCTTTTTCTACCCCCTCAGCTATCTCTCCTGCTACGTTCTCTTAGTCTCACGTGCCTCATTTTATCGGAAAGCTATATTATCTAATATTTTTTCCTTCCGTACTGCACGCCTGAAACGGTTGTCGCGCATGCGCAATATTACCTAAAAGAACTCATATTTTACGAAAATTATACATTTAAAATGGAGAGGAGGTATCCTGGATTTGATTTACATAATAAACCCCATCAGTAGATTTTTTAAGAGAAAGCAAGTAGGTAATGTAAGGTGGCCGCTGCATATAGACAGGTCAGTACATAATCTGACGAGAGTAGTGTGTTACCGCACTCGCAATATCTCATCATATGAGTCATATTTTGTAACGAATATGCATTTAAAATACTTAGGGGGTATCCTAGCATAGATTTTTGTGATAAATCATTTGCAGTAGATTTGTGTTTATAAATGGGAGAGAGCCCTAGCCTGTAGTGTGCAAAATTCCTACTTCATCCCTTCCCCGTCCTTTTCCTTGATTCTCTTGTCCCTCGATCAGCCTCCTGCTTCTTCTACCCCCTCAGCTATCTCCCTTGCCACGTTCTCTTAGTCTCACGCGCCTCTCTTTATCGGAAAGCTATATTATCTAATATTTTTTCATTACGGTTTTCAACCGAGTATAATTTAGAACCCGTCCCGTGTATTCATCGATCTCTTCTGTGAATTTGGCGCTATTTGGATCCAAACTGACGGAGCCTTTTATTAACATACATACATACAACATTCGCCAAATTATAGTAAGATAGCACTATAATTATCTGTAAGAATTATGTGTAAATATTTCTGATTTGTTGTGATATGTTGATCAAAATATTAATAACAAACCCGCTCACTGCAGTGTTCACAAATGTCGGTGAGGTAAGTGCTGCCGACATCTAACCCCTTGGCCTTGTCAAGCTGGCACAGCTTGACGTAATCGGTGTAGGCCTGTAGGGCCTGCTGTTTTTTCCAATAGCATGTGCATTTCTAATGGGGTTCGCCATTTACTAATTGCTGGATAGATGGCGCGCCTGCACTGCTAAACAACTCTCCGGTATCACTGCTAAACAATGGCGTCTAGTTACGAAGGGAAAACCGTAAATGAATTGAAATCAGAGTTGCAAAGTAGAGGTGCAAAGACATCTGGGAGGAAAGCTGATCTGCACGTACACGTACGCTTGCACGTACACGTGCGCGCGTGCGTGCGCACGTACGTGCGTGGGCACGTACACGTGTGTGTGTGCGTGCGTGCGTGTGCACGTACACGTGCGGGCGTGCGTGTGCACGTACACGTGCGTGCGTGGGCACGTACACGTGTGTGCGTGCGTGTGCACGTACACGTGCGTGCGTGCATAGGCACGTACACGTGTGTGTGTGTGCGTGCGTGTGCACGTACACGTGCGTGCGTGCGTATGCACGTACATGTGCGTGCGTGCGTGTGTACGTGCGTGTGCAGGTACACGTGCCTGCGTGCGTGTGCATGTACACGTACGTGCGTACGTGGGCACGTACACATGGGTGCGTGTGCACGTACACGTGCGTGCGTGGGCACGTACACGTGTGCGCGTGCGTGCGTGTGCACGTGCATGGGTGCGTGTGCACGTACACGTGCGTGCGTGCGTCCGTGTGTGTGCGCGCGTGTGCACGTACACGTGTGTGCGTGCGTGTGCACTTTCATCACCTCTTTTGATCGCCACACACCATTTCAATCTCAGTTGAAGTCAGTTCTGGGTCACTTGTGACCCCACTGTTTCGTGAACAGGCATGGTTCTTGCATTTCTTTTTGCTAGGATCTTTCTGTGCCCCTCGGAAGCATCATGCGCTTTAACAGTTTCCAAACGATAGTTTGTAGTGCCGGTGAAAAAACTACCAGACATATCTTCTTCTACCCCCTCAGCTATCTCCCTTGCCACGTTCTCTTAGTCTCACGCGCCTCTCTTTATCGGAAAGCTATATTATCTAATATTTTTTCATTCCGTACTGCACGCCTGAAACGGTTGTCGCGCATGCGCAATATCCCCCAAAAGAACTAATATTTTGCAAAAATGATACATTTAAAATGGAGAGGAGGTATCCCAGCTTTGATTTACATGATAACCCCCCATCCGTAGATTTTTTTAAGAGAAAGCAAGAAGTCCTTGCATGTAAGGTGGCCGCTGCATATACCAGTCAGTATACAATCTGACTACAGTAGTGTGTTAGCGCACGCGCAATAGCTCATCATAGGAGTCATATTTTGTAATTAATATGCATTTAAAATAATTAGGACGTATCCTAGCATAGATTTATGTGATAAACCTTTGACAGTAGACCTGCGTTTGTAAATGGGAGAGCGCCCTAGCCTGTAGGGTGAAAAATTCCTACTACATCCCTTCCCTATCCTTCTCCTTGCCTCTCTTGTTCCTCGATCAGCCTCCTTCTTCTTCTACCCCCTCAGCTATCTCTCCTGCTACGTTCTCTTAGTCTCACGTGCCTCATTTTATCGGAAAGCTATATTATCTAATGTTTTTTCCTTCCGTACTGCACGCCTGAAACGGTTGTCGCGCATGCGCAATATCTTCAAAAAGAACTAATTAATATTTTGCGAAAATTATACATTTAAAATGGAGAGGAGGTATCATAGCTTTGATTTACATTATAAACCCCCATCAGTAGAGCAAGAAGTCTTTGCATGTAAGGTGGCCCCTGCATAGACCTGTCAGTAGACAATCTGACTACGGTAGTGTGTTAGCGCACGCGCAATATCTCATCATAGGAGTCATATTTTGTAACGAATATGCATTTAAAATAATTAGGGGTATTCTAACATAGATTTCTGTGATAAATCATTGTCAGTAGATTAATGTTTATAAATGGGAGAGCGCCCTAGTCTGTAGTGTGCAAAATTCCTACTTCATCCCTTCCCCGTCCTTCTCCTTGATTCTCTTGCCCCTCGATCAGCCTCCTTCTTCTTCTACCCCTTCAGCTATCTTCCTTGCCACGTTCTCTTAGTCTCACGCGCCTCTCTTTATCGGAAAGCTATAATTATTATCTCATATTTTTTCATTCCGTACTGCACACCTAAAACGGTTGTCGCGCATGCGCAATGGACCCCAAAAGAACTCATATTTTGCGAAAATTATACATTTAAAATGGAGAGGAGGTATCATAGTTTTGATTTACATGATAAACCTCCATCAGTAGATTTTTTCAGAAAAAGCAAGAAGTCTTTGCATGTAAAGCTAGCAGCACACTTCACCATTTTCGTTGCTCGTACAGGCAATTTTCGTGGTCGCCACAAAAATGGCCAAGTGTGCGGGGGCCGGCAACGACCACTCACCACGGAAATTTAGTGGCGACCACGAGTTGCCGAGAATCAAACCAGTTTGATTTCTCACCACGAAAATTGCTCGTGGTGGCAACTTGTGGTGAAGTGTGCTGTGACGCGGCAACGGCCACAAAAATTGCCGACCACGAAAATGGCCTGTACGAGCAATATCTCATCATAGGAGTCATTTTGTAACGAATATGCATTTAAAATAATTAGGGGTTACGTATATATCCTAACATAGATTTCTGTGATAAATCATTGTCAGTAAATCTGTGTTTATAAATAGGAGAGCGCCCTAGTCAGGAGGCTTATGCACATTTACCTGCAAATTATGAAAGACATTTTTGGGTATCAAATCTGGTGCAAAATTCCTACTCCATGAATCCATCCCTCCCTGTCCTTATCCTTGGACCTCTTGTCCCTCGATCAGCTTCCTTCTACTCACTGCCCCTCTGCTATCTCGCCTGTCGCGTTCTCTCGATCTCACGCCCTCTCTTGAATCTCTTCCCTAGAAAACTATTATATTATCTGATATTTGACGGCTGGCCGCCGTGATCGATGTAGATGGTTGAGATGGATATAACTTTCTCTACCCGTAGCTAGGTTGTGTGGGACGTCTGCTTGGCTAAGTCCATTCCATTGTGTGTTTCTCGGGATTTGAGTAGCCCGATGAGGCTGTGCTACTGATTGTCTATACAGTTTGGTCTTCTAACCCTAGCAAAACTGTTTCTTGGCGCTAGGATATTGTTAGTATATGATGTAGATCAGTGGTTCAGCATCTGTGCTACATAATTGATAAATGAATGTTACTTTCATAGTTATATAATATATATATTCATTTTTAGCTTTCATAATAATACTATATTGTACATAATTATGTATGTGAGGTTACTTTATTGTCATAGAGATGGCGCGCGCGTTATGAGGAAGAAATAGGCTAGACTGGTGTGACCCTGTCGACAGTTTCACACGAAGGATAGTTGCCGAAGTGAGGGTGGCAAACGGGTACCAGTCTACAAGTAGGCATACAGATTAGGGCAAATACTTTGTTGCGAAGGAAAAATATTAAGTGTTGTCAGCCGTACTGTGCTGTCAAGGGGTGCCGATTGCCTAGGCCATTCTAAAATCGTAAGCGTTTACGTACTTAATTCATTGAGCGATTAGTTAACGTTCACATTCAACTCTATGATTACAGGTTTCTGTCAATACCGTACGTTTATACAATACTCAATACTAAATAGACAAAGTAGGCCTATGAGTGAGTACGTATCACCAAGGCCACAGGCACTTGGAACGTCTCAATAAAAAAAAGGTAAATAAACACAAAACGTATTTACTACCAAAGTCTTAACGTTTCTCCAATCTATTTCGCCTATTATTGCCGCTAATTACCCGTAAATGCCGGTAAAATTCTTATCTGCAACACACAAGTACACCGCACGCACGCCCTGTGCGCAAACAACATGAATAAGAGAGCAGGTAGGAAAGCGTGATCGCAACATTCGCTCGACGCTCGCTTCATTTCACATCTTCACAGCCCAAATACACCAACAACAGCTTTCATCTTGGTATCTATGTGTAGCTAAATGTTCACTTGTTCGAATTATAACTCTGTCCTTTGTTCTTACCTACTCCTGCCAGAGATATCTAGTGTAATCCTGCAGTAAATGTTCTCTCCGTGAAAATGTAAAGAGGACGAGACGTCTTTATACACGAGTAATGGCGGCATGCAGGGATGAGCTGCTGCCTGCCTCCGAGCTCCGTTTCGAGGCTCGCCAAGCCAAGCATAATGCGCGCGGGAATGACGTCACAGACACGACTACAGTGATCGATCGAAAGTAGCGCCGTTAGGGATTTTCAGATAATACGTCCTCTACATTTTCACGGAGAGAACATTTCTTGCAGGATTTCACGAGATATCTCTGGCGGGAGTAGGTAAGAACAAAGGCAGTGGCGGGAGGTCACGTGATAACGTTGACGATGCCAACCCTAACGGTAACCCTCACTCCAACACCGCCAACACTAACCCTCACACTAAATATATATGTCTCGCCGCGACAGCAGTTCAGTCTATCGAGACTAGTTATATTTTTCCCCCCGTCCCTCAGCGATCGCCAAGTATCCCATCTTCCATCCAGATTTTCTATAGATACCGGCAGCCAGCGTCTTCTCTCAACCACCAGAAGTCCAACAGAGCGTATATATAATTATATCAAGATGTGGCATAAGTAGAAGATCTAAAGTCAATGCTTAGGTGAAATCTATTACATGCACTCTTGATAAGGTATGATAATAACGTCCATTGACCAGCGCATTTTTAACAAAGGTTGTTTCTTGTTGAGGATGAGGACGATGCGGAATCGGCCGTAATTGACAAAAGATATGTATGCGCGTAGCGCTCTGCGACACGCGTTCTGCTTTATACTTACTAGAAGTCATGGCCTGTGACCTACAGTATGGCTGTTAAGCACAACCAGTTCTACCAAGTCGGAGTCGGCGCTTGACAGTCGACTGGTTGACAGTAGAACAACGATCTGAATTGGAGAAGATGAGGCAGACAATTCAGTTATAGGGCTCTGTTAGGATGATATTTAACATCGCGCACGACCCACTCCGATAGGCCGCAGTGTTTGTTACTTGAAAGCAGTCCTACAGATAGTAGTTCGACAGGTTAAATAGGTAAACCGGCTACATCCCCTTAATCCAATAGCTCTAATACGACCCCATCAGGTTGAGTTATTTTCAGAAGCCGTATTTGGACGGCGGGCTCCGCCTCCACAGTTGCCCTAAAACGTCAACAATCGCAGAGTAAGACGTAACAGTTTA
>NW_014577283.1:489715-493638 GCF_000485595.1 Priapulus caudatus | reverse complement strand
TAACGGCTATGGAGCATTTACTAGTCCTTCTGATTTTTTACTAGTCTCGGACTAACGGACTAGCGTTAGTGTCGAACCCTGAGTAATTACAGATGAAAAAATTTCTAGGACTTGGGGAGGGAAATATTGACTGTACACACTAGTTTTTTGTTGGCATTAGCATTCCTATCTACCGATATATTTACAATGATATATATGATATATACAATGATATGCAATGATATGATATACAATGATATACAATGATATACAATGATATACAATGATATGATACAATGATATATAGAACCCCAATATGAGTTTGAATAAGCCTGCCCTTTCTGATCTCAATTATTTGCCATCCTCCTCACTTACCCACCATACACTCGCTCGTCCTATGCTATGCCCTACAGTAAGTATAATGCAAAATGACTGTATTATCTAATTAATTAAACATTCATTTATTTAATTAATATTTTTGGATGTGCACATAATAGATAATTTAAATATAAATTCCATTGAGTGGATGTACTGTATGTGCAATCCACATGTGGGATGTGAGGTTGCTGAGAAACATAACTAGTGTATTTTATCTATTTGATAGTTCAACATTGATATGTAATAGTATCCTCATTTCTCTGTGGTGGGGGCCAACCTGCAATGCATGCTAGTGCTGCTAGTGTGTTGCTGTTGCTACCTAAAATGCTAAGAGGTAATGTGCAATTAGATTATATTTGCTTATCTTTTATTACAGAAGTAAGAAACATGCCTAGCAAGTCGAAGAAGTCTAGTGGTGGTAAACTTGGTAAAGGAGAGGATTTTACTGAAATTCCATTAAATGACATTGTTGTTAAGACGGGAAATGTTAGTGCCTTGGATGACGATGTGTAAGTAGATGGATTTAGTAGTATTTTCATTCTACAACTGATACTGTTCTTAAGCTGGGTTTACACTACCGACTTTATATTGTCAAATTGGCCAATTGGGCCAACTTTCCAACTATCCAACAACCGAAAATCGGCAATGTGAACGCGAAAGTTGCGCGAGCAACTGATCGATAGCAACTAGTTGGCGAAAATAGAACATCTCTCCTCTAGTTCTACTCTCCCAACTAGTTGCTATCGACCAGTTGCTCGCATGACTTTTGCATTTACACTGCCGATTGTCGGTTGTATAATGGGAAGTTGGTCCAATTTGCCAATTTGACAACGTAAAGTCAGCAGTGTAAATGCAGCTTTACATGTAGCAAAGTGGACATGGTTGCATATAAAATTGCACTTTTATTCATTTTTCGTCTCCTCCCATATTGCCTTCAATTTACGGTATGAACTATATAATGAGACTGACAAGGCAGTCAGTAATTATTGTTACTAGTACCATCTTTATTCTTTATTATAGAATGAATGCGATACCGGATACCATCAGCATAATTTTAGTTGTCATTACACCTATGGGTGGACACTGGGAGACAGTACAATGTTAAAAAGAGCAAAAAATATGGTGCATGCATGTAGTTTAATTTGTATTCATTCTTGTATGTGAGTTTGTATTTTGCTGTAATGCTTTTGGTCTCTAGAAGGAGAAAAGAAGCCCCTATGATATTTAGATGTATCTAGATAGTTGCAAGAATAAGATAATAACCCCTTGATAGTTGTTATAAACAGGAATCTTAACCATTAAAATGGCACCATTAAATCTCTCTCTCTCTCTCTCTCTCTCTCTCTCTCTTCCTCCCTCCACGCCCGGGGGATAGCATTACCCAAGAACAAAGGACAGAGTTATAATTCGAACAAGTGAACATTTAGCTACACATAGATACCAAGATGGAAGCTGTTGTTGGTGTATTTGGGCTGTGAAGGTGTGAAATGAAGCGAGCGTCGAGCGAATGTTGCGATCACGCTTTCTTACCTGCTCTCTTATTCATGTTGTTTGTGCACAGGGCATGCGTGCGGTGTACTTGTGTACGTGTTACAGATAAGCATTTGACCGGCATTTACGGGTTATTAGCAGCAATAATATGCGAAATATAGTAGAGAAACATTAAGACTGGTAGTAAATACATTTCGTGTTTATTTACCTTTTTTTTTTTATATTGAGACGTTTCAAGTGCCTGTGACCAAGGCCAAGATTGGTTTACCACCCACCGCCCACCGCCTTACTAATCCAGTATTCATACCGTTCTGTCACTTGTTAATTTACCACATTTTTGTTGCCGGAAAGCTAACAAGCCTGAAGCAGATTGTCGTCATTCTGAGAGCCATAATTGCAATTTTAATAGCTTTCCAAACATTGAAAGTGAACAGTGTTGATGTTGTTGTGGCTCGTCAAGCTTGATTGGCCTCATCAGTGTGTCCGCTTTCTCCATGCTAAACTTATAACTTTCCATAAAATTTATCATGTTCTGGTGAAGATTGGCATTCCCTCTTGCTTGATGAAGCCTGTTCGATGCACTCGATCATCTGAGTGTGATCATTGCTTTCGGCATGTGTCATCTTCTAAGGATCCTTTTAAAGGGTTTCTTTACTCTAGGTTCTAGGGTTATTTTCAGTTAATTTAGGTTAAAATTACGCTATGTAAAACGTTTCATGGTTCAATCACCATTATAAATTTTTTTTTTTTAATGTTTTAAAACTATAACGACTACAGTTTGATTACAACGACGGTGGCGCCACTCAAAACGCACGATCTGAAAAGTTGCACAAGATGGCCTTTTAGCCAAGGGCTACAGACTGAGGGTGTTTCTTATTTATTAATTTAAAAGCAAAAGGATTGTAATATCTTATAAACGACATATATAGTTTCAGTTATATTAGGGATAAATTTGTCCTAAAATGAACATCGTTTATTAATTTAAAAGCAAAAGGATTGTAATATCTTATAAACGACATATATAGTTTCAGTTATATTAGGGATAAATTTGTCCTAAAATGAACATCGTTTGGTCAAATAGCATTTAGGTTTAAATATAATTGCATCTTTGTGATTAGCCCTCTGTCTGTAACGTGCAAAATATATTGGGAAATGCGCAACTTTTTCAGGGTGGCAGCACGGTCGCGAGTGTCAATGGCGCCGTTTAAATTTCGTAGCGTTGATGTATAATTAATGATAACAATTAAATTAGGTATCTGGTAACAAGTACGTGTGGGTATCTAGACGATTTGTTATACAGTAAGTACAGTTGTATGTAGTGAAATCCTAGAGTCTAGTATCACTTAAGTTTAGCTTCTTGGTTTTTGTCCTTTTGTATTGGAATTCTCTTCCTTCATCTTTGGTAAATTGCAAATTTGCAGATTTTTCCACTGCAATCCACAGTGTTGAACTATTGATTTGATCAACTTATCTCTATCTATTAACTTTATCAACTAAAAGTTGTTAGATGGAGACACAGAAGACTAGAGTGACTGTGTTACTTGGGCACCAGTACATTTCTGTCACGTTTTGAGTCACTTTCAATGCTGCCTTGTTTTATCGCCCTGCATTGGAATTTTCACATATTCTCGTATGTTTTACATCAAATTTTTGCCTGTTTACACACAAAAAACATCATGATGTTTTTATACATTTGAATTTTACTAGAAAATGTGCTGTCAATGTCTGTTTTAATATTTTATCAGTTACGGCTCGTGCATTATAAAATAACAACCTCAAAAACCGGTAAATGTAGAATTTGTGTGTACCACCCTACCATTGATGCAATGACAGTTTGGAAAGTTCTTCATTATGATGCACTTATAAATTTATACTTTTAAAATCAATAATTTAGCTAAACTGGAAATTAAAGTATTAATCTAGTGCTGTGTTACCTTTAGATATTTAGGTATAAATATTTTCAGTTGGTTGTGTTATGTTGATCAAAATATTCATTACAACCCCGCTCCTGGAAATATTTACGAATTTCGGTGACTGTTGTCGTACTTCATGCAACGGTACAAATATTTGTCAAT
>NW_014577283.1:467284-483175 GCF_000485595.1 Priapulus caudatus | reverse complement strand
ATGTACGTACCGCTCACGCACGCCTCACACATGTACGTGCCCACGGCACGCACGTGTAGACTTGTCCACAGGCACCGTACAACCAGGTTGCTGTGCGCCCAACGCTTCCCCAACACACGTGTACGTGGCCTATCGAGGCGCCCTGCACGCACGCACGACACACAGCGCAATCGTAACCACCGCCTTGCCCCACGCATGCTTAGCCTGTGCGCCACGCTATTGCGTCGCACGTGCTACCCCCGTGCAAGCGTACGTGTACGTGCAAATCAGCTTCCAGCCCAGATGTTCATCGTTTTTCTTTTCACCACTTCTACTGTACACTCTATTTCCCCCGCCCCCCCCCAATTCATTTACGTTTTCCCTTCAGATAACTAGAGCCATTGCTTTACAGCTGATACCGGAAACAGTGCACGCACGCCATCTATTTCCAGCGCTATTAGTATATGCGCGAACCTCATTTAAGAAAATGCACAGCCTATTGGCACAAAAAATCAGCAGCGCGCCTACACCGATTACGTCAAGCTGCCAGCTTGACAAGGCAAGGTGAGATGTCCGGCAGCATCTTACCTCACTGACATTCTTGTGAACCAACTGCCGCAGTGAGCGGTTTTGTTTATTTAATTATTATTGGATCAACATTATTCACAAGACAAATCACGAAATATTTACATTTATAATTCTTACAAGATAATTATAGTTGCTATCTTACTATGAATTTGCCGAATGTTGGTATGTATGCTATGTTAATAAAAAGGCTTCCGTCAGTTTGGAATCCAAATATCGCAAGTCACAGAGAGATCGCATGAAATACACGGACGGGTTCTAAAACTTATTACTTCGGTTGAAAAATCGTTAAAAACGCGCTTTAAAAAAAGAACAAAAAACAACAAAAAACGTAAACTTTAGCCTGAAATATAGGGGGCCTATATTCTTGCTATTCGCAACGTTGGCTGCCTGCATGCACAGGAGATTTTTGTAAACCAATAATCTAAGTAGAAATTACTAGGCCAGGAATAATGAAGTAAATTTGGTGTCTCCAGTCACGCCTCATTTGGCGATAGTTCGCATATAGATGGTCAATATATAAGTTCAATTTGATCAGAGCAAGTATCGGTCGGGCGGTCGTGTATCATGTATTTCAGATTTCCGTGCTATTCAAGCTGTATGCGGGTGTCTGAACGCAGAGCTGTCAGCGTTCAACCAGCCCAATTGACGATCTATCTATATTCTAACTTTGGAGTCCGTTATCAATCAACAGTACCATAGTCCATAGAATAAAACATTTGCGTGTGTGTGTGTGTGTGTGCCGGTCTTAGTCTGCGTGATGTGCGGTGCGTGCCGTTCGTATCAGTGTGGTATTTCACTGTGTGACTTGGCAAACAACCCCATGCTTAATCCTGTGTTACGTGTAAGCATGATTGTACATGTCATTTTAATTGACATCTCCACACCATAAAAAAAAATGTCCAGACAACTTAAACTCGTCCATAATAACACCTCTACATATAACACTATCTGGTTAACACATGACCCATCACATCACTAAAGCCCACGTCTTAGCGGCGTGTGTTCCAGCTCTCACTTCCTAATAATCCAACATATGTATTGTTTGATATCTATTGTCTAATCAAGTAAATTGACAAATATTTGTACCGTTGCCATGCAAGCTCTCTCTCTCTCTCTCTCTCTCTCTCTCTCTCTCTCTCTCTCTCTCTCTCTCTCTCTCTCTCTCTCTCTCTCTCTCTCTCTCTCTCTCTCTCTCTCTCTCTCTCTCTCTCTCTCTCTCTCTCTCTCTCTCGCCCCACGCTCCACAATCTAAATAATTGTGTCTAGTACCTAATTATTTATTTTGTAAAAAAATCAACCTATTTGTGAATTTTTGGCACTGTAGTCTTGGTGAAATTACTGAATAAGTATGAAAAATATTAAGCTTAATTGTAAAAATATGGTATATATGCTTTCAATTCTGAATTTTAACCTCCTTCTGGGTTGTAATTAAATCCGATAGGTGGATCGAAATTTGGGTTGCGTAAATACCTGTATATATAATCTAGAGCTCATAATAGAGAAGAGTATGACACCGTTTTAACAGCGTTTTGCATAGTTTTCAACTTGTAAATATTCTATGAATATGTGAAAAAATATATTCAAACTTTACCTTGTTTTCGTCTATGATTCTCCCTTAATCATATGACACCACCAATTTACCTGAAAATCGTATGTGTTCTTCAAAAAAGTTCTTTGAATACGACACGGTTTCACACAGTTTTCCCAAACGTTTGCATGTATTTGGCGCATGTTGATGTGCGGCGGCAGCACCAGGTTGTAACTACGGGACACTGGGTGCTGTTGGGGATATTAGGTAAGCACAGTAACAGCACTTGTTTCGCTTCCTTATCATCAGGAACACGATGGCAACACAGCTAAAAGCAGCTGCTAGCTCGCCGTGAGCACACATTTATTTCTAGCACGCTGGAAACGCTACACGCTAAATACAATTCGATGCCTAATATCCCCAACAGCCCCCAGCGTTCCGTCATAGACAATAGAACACTAATCTGATAATAAACTTGCGCCGAATACATGCGATCATTTGGGAAAACTGTGTGAAACCGTGTCGTATTCAAAAAACTTTTTTGAAGAACACATACGATTTTCAGGTAAATTGGTGGTGTCATATGAGTAAGGGAGAATCATAGAAGAAAACAAGGTAAAGTTTGAATATATTTAATATTTATTCACATATTGATAGAATATTTACAAGTTGAAAACTATGCAAAACGCTGTTAAAATGGTGTCATACGCTTCTCTATTATGAGCTCTTGATATAATGTAAACAATAGAGCATTGCTCTAAACAAAAATATTAATATCTGCAGTATTTCATACGGCTACATGATGTAAAAAAAAGTATCTGGTCCACCCTCCCTCTTAATCTGCCGTTGAGTATAGTGGGACTCTATATCTAGTGTATATCAGATCTTCACCATTGTGTAATGCGTGATTGTTAAACCACGGAAATCCCAATCTTGGGTCCAGGGGAGTTGGGAAGATCGAGATTCAAGCCTACTCTTGCACTGTTTTGTGATTTCTCTCTAGGCCATATTTGCAAGACAGAATTGAAGGCTTACCCGATGGACTTCAGGCATATAAGCCCCGGAGTGGCTTACGGAAGTATAAAAAGACCGCAAAGTCTTTCATCCCATATAGAAAAAAAACAAAGTAAGTATTTTTTCCAGAATATGAAAAACAAAACTCAATCATAAGTGTAAGTAGGAATGGCACCAGAGATTGCCTGAGATGTGCTAATCAGCTAATGTGTCTATACATCGATTAATATTCGATGTATAGTGTGATGGGGAGGAAACCCATCACCAGCGTGAAATTGGAGGTTACAGGTAAAAAGGGCAGTGGGGGAAAGGTCAGATATCAGACATTTTCTGAGGACATGGTCTAACGGACCGAGTGCAAAACTTTTTTGTTTCAGCGCTGACATACCATTTTTATCACTTTATTGAAAGGACCGTGAAATCTACTTTCTGCTGACATGCGAAGAGTAAGTGTCTGATAATCTTTTGATCCTCAAGAGGAGGGTTAAACATGGATTTGTTGACTGTTAACAAAGGACTGAACTGCTTTTGCTATTAGAGCCCCCTCCACCTGCCCCTCCTCCCACCCTCCCCCTCCTCAAATAAGAACCTGTTTCCAATTTGCAGCTAAAACCGGTTCTTATGTCAAGGGGGTCTAAATGGAAAATCATAGCCTAACAGGTTCTTAATCACTAGGTTCTTATACGCGGGTTTTTGCTGTATATCATATCTACATAAAAATCAGCTCTACAGTTGATTGCTTTCATAAGTTTGTGTGATAGTGCAGCGCTAAAGGTAAAGAGTGACTGCAAATTTTCTTCATAGCCGGTTTCTTGGCCAGGTACTGATTTTCCTGACGGTGGGGGATAAGCTTCCACGACTGCAGTGGGGAAAATCCCTGTAACTCCCTGTAACTCTTTACCATCCGTGGGTGCTGTTTCCCTTAGAGTTATGAATTGTAGAAAAAAGACTAGTCTGTGTTACGCACTGACAGTGTTTTTAGTAATTACCCCCTGAAGCGTTGAGCAATTACTAACTGAAATCTGATAGGGTCTAAATAAACATGTAGCCGTAATCTAACTTATGTAACAAATGTATTCCAATCTCCAGTACTGAATGCTGAGACTTCTAGCTGATAGACACAGCAAAATGGAAATAAGGTTGTGTCTATAGATTCCCTTTCGTGCAGTTTTAACATTTAAACAAGATTATAAATTCAAATTTACTTTTGGTATTGAATTTGATCTATTGATACGTACTCCTACAAGTTTATAAATATTCATGTCGTTGCATCAGAAATTTCTACCCCCAGCCATCAGTGCAATGATGGTGCATATATAGATCTTTAAACTCATCTATTCACAGCATCAAATTAAAATCGTTTGGTCGTGGCAAATGTTGTAATTTGTTTAATAATAAAAAATATTTATGGCACCATTGATAATTGGATGGGCACTAAGGCAAACGTTTCCTTCAAAGGCAGAGGGTCACCAACACAAATTTGTTTAAATAACACTTGTTATGCAGTGCTGGGAGGTATACGAGTTAGAGCCCTGTCCATATTAACTTGATTCGTTGCTGATGGTCATGGTTGTTTCAGGAATGTCGAGTGCGCGCGGATCGACAGTGCTGGCTGTTTCTCCGTCATCACGTACAGCTGGCTATCGGCGCTCATCTACCGCATGTGGAAGTCCAACGACGTTAAGCAGAGCGACCTCTACACCTGCTCAATCTACGACAACACCAACTCTAACACCGTCAGGTAACTCGAGTGTGTGCCTGCTTAGCTGTGGGCAGTGTATGGCAACACGTCCGGTAACGCACTGAATATAGAATTTACTATTTGTGCCTGATGCTGAGCAAAATTCTATGAATTAATGGACGAAAATTCAGCTCGTAAATGTAATCTCGCGCCATTGTAAATGCGGCAAAATACACGACAGCACTGATACGCTGCACTTACTATAGTACTATAGTGTAGTTTTGTGTAAGTCTACAAAATTTAAAATCAAAAATCAGACTGTAGTGTTAGTGAAGCCGTTGTGCTTCATGAGGTATAATAGTGCATGCTATATTGTGAGCTATTTTCTTCATGCAGGTTGGAGCACAGATGGAACGGGGAGGTGGCTCGTGTAGGTCCACAGAAAGCCTCGTTAGCTCGCGCTGTCTGGGCTTTCTGTCGAACACGAATACTTGTTGGCCAGGCCTTCTTCATACTCTGCTGTATTGTTGGATTTTTCGGGCCTGTAAGTACAAAGAAAGTTTTGGAAAATTGCAGATGCTTATCATACAGGCAAGCGAATTAGTGTGCGATGTATTATTCGTGCTATCTAATTTTGTTAGCGCTATTTATACTGATGATCGAGAATTAAACCAAAATGTTACTCTGATCTGTGGGAATAATATGAAATTAAAATCAATATTAGTCTATTATGCAATGATAATAATAAATTACCCTTGTAAAAATTGTGATAGTTTGTGATTTTAGAAATCTAGAGGTCTTGTAGTGAAGTACGTTGTCTTGGCGGATTGAAATATGTATAGCAGTGTTAAGTCTGTGGTTAATAGGTTATCTATTGTTATGAATAGTGAGGGTGTCTTGATTAGATACGTGTGTGTGTGTGTGTATTTTCAGGCTATATTTGTTAGAAAAATTCTGGAATATGCTGAAACGAAGGGCATGAACTCTACAGTTGGTAGAGGAATTACCCTTGTCGTTGGTCTCACAGCATGCGAAGTGGTTCGGTGAGTTGTGTGAACAGAAGCAAATCTAAAATAACCTTTTTATATTTAGGATTCATTTGAACTCTATAGAGAGAATTTAAAGTAAGTAATTTTGGCATCATGCAGGCTGGGATTTTATATATCATACAAACCACAACTGCCTTTTGCGATTCAGCATAATTCACTATTTGCATGCACGCAGGCACGCACACAGTCATAACTATCCAGGGTGCATTCACGGAGAGTGCATACCTCCACCAGCGACATGCGCAATACGACTCACGAACACACGAATAACGCACGATATACGCCAGCATACTGACATGTACACGCTGGCTTGCTGCTCGCTTGCTCGTAGCAGCCGCTCGTTGCTGCTGCTCGCTCACATGTACACGCTTGCTGGCTCGCTGCGCTTGCTGGCTGGCTGGCTCGCTGACTCGACGCGCTAATATCGATCGCGCGAACACACGAACGCACGAACGCACAAGAGCAATCACATAACCTCCTCCAACTCCGTTGGGCGGAGGTAATCAGCAGTAAAGGAAGACATGATTCACAGTACATGCATCTGGACACATAAAAATCATACACACAAATGCGTACACTCGGTCATGTACATTGTATTCAATTCTAGTATCATGCTTTCCCGATGTGATGTAGACTTCACGTAGTGGAATCCATTTGAGATGGATGGGTTGGAATTGTGGGGGGGGGCACAGCATGGCGCGATGTGACTTTGTAAGCCAACCTCATGCATTTAAGATGGATGGGTTGGAATCTGGGGCGCAGCATGGCGCAATGTCACTTCGTGAGTTGACCTCGTGCATTTAAGATGGATGGGTTGGAATCTGTGGCGCAACATGGCGCGATGTCACTTCGTGAGTTGACCTCGTGCATTTTGTGAACCTCTGCAGGAGTCTGATGTTTGCGGCGACGTGGGCGGTAAACCTGCGTACTGGAGCGCGCATCCGGGCAGGCATACTCGGCCTTGTCTTCGAGAAAATCCTGAGGTTGCGCACACTGGGGGACAAGTCAGCGGGCGAGGTGAGTCATGTGACTCATTGCGCGTCCTCGTGTCGTGAGGTGCAGCGGCATTGCAGCGCGTTATGCTGCACAGCCGTCGCGCCGTGAGGTGCAGCAGCATTGCAGCGTGTTATGCTGCACAACGGCGCATCGTTGAAAGGTGCAGCGGCATCGCAGCTTGTTATGCTGCACAACCGTCGTGTGTTAATATGGTGTTAATACTGCATGTTAGCATTGTGCTAATATTGTGCGCCAATATTGTGTTAAATTGCTCAAGTGGTATGTTAATATTCAGGGTGAATAATGACAAATTATTAGAGTCAATTAATTTGTCATAATTTGTCATAATTTGTCAATATTCACCCCTGTTAATATCAAATAAATTTTGGCATTTATTGCTTCCAGGGATTTTCCAGGAGATATTTTTATTTTTTTTACCAACTATTTATTCGAGTTCATTCGAATAATTCCTACCCAAATTTGTCATTGAGATCTTAATATATTTTTTGATAGTTTGTCAACCTCTTCGCTAATGATGGAATACGGATATTCGAGGGTGTTACCCTTGGCCCTCTAGTCGTCGGTGGACCCCTGGTTGTGATGATGGGACTTGCATATGTTGTGTGGTTACTCGGAGGCTGGGGAGCCATTGGAATGCTTGTGTTTGTGTTTTTCTACTTTATTCAGGTATGTAAAATCCACACTTGTCAGAAAATGTAACTGATACGAACAACATCATGTTGTCTATAGAGAAATGTTGAATGTACATTTATAGATAGTAATATAAATGTGTTAATGTTTATTTTCTACTGTGTAGGTTATCGTTCTAAATAAGTTGACAGTTGTTGTTGTTTGTACTTTATTTAAAATTAAATTTGTGTTTTATTTCCATTTGCAGATGATAATCGCAAAAATTGCAGTGTATCTACGGCGAAAGAGTATTGTAGCGACCGACAAGCGGGTGTGCAAGCGTTTCCTTACAACTATTTTTACATGTTTATACTGTATAAGCTCATGTTTAATCTTAGATACATGTATATATATATATATAAACTATGTGAGTAATGGTTGAATATATTCAAATATTTCACAAAAGGTCAGGGACAGTTTCAGTTTAGATGTGCTTACATTATAGTGTATATGTACTTACAGTAGGTACTATAGTTTATATAAAATATTATATAGAACTTTCTTAATGAGAAAATGTGCTTTTGACATGCAGTCATTTCATCTTTCTCGTTATTGTTTCTCTAATTACTTACGCGTGCAATATCAATTTCAGGTTCGTTTAATGACGGAGGTTTTAACATATGTGAAATTGATCAAGATGTATGCCTGGGAAAGGTCTTTTGCTAAGGCTGTCTCAGGTAAGTGGTGTTGCAGCTAGGATAGCTTAATGTTAGAACAGTCATAAATAATGTTTATATGGAAGTACAGATGAATCTTGATTAACTGACCTTGACAGAATCTGTAGGTAGTTAGGCAACCAAGAATAAATTACAGATAGTGCAGAAACGGAGATAGTATGTAACAAATTGCAAATTGAATGGAATTGGAGTGTAATTCTGAAATTGTAGATCAAGTAAAGGTGGTATGTGACGCACTGAGCGACAAAGCAGAGATTGGGGAAAATTTTATGCATGCACAAGCTGTACAATACTGTACAATACTCATGTAGCACGTGAACTGACTATGTCAGAAAATGGAATGTTGGATAATGGAAGGTTGGGTGACTGGGGTGCTGTAGTAGCTTGTGGCACCACGTCCTATCTAATTATAGTTCTATGCTCCACATCAAATCGGGGAACATCTTCTATTCGTTAGGAAACATCTTCTAGCTCTTGCCATACATGTCACCAATATATTTTGGGCAGAGTTGTTGTTGAACGGTGTTAGAGTAACGTGGCGATCTTCCTTGCTGTCTCTCTCTAGTTCATAGCATGCATCTGGAGCAAAGTGAGAACTGTACATCGTACTACATGTACTATTCTCATTTGATCATTGGTACTCCACTAGTGGTACTCAAGTAGTGCTTTTGAAGTCGAGCTAGCACAGGTTCCTGCATTTATTATGATGAGTGTCTCTCTACCAGGGCTGCGAGTTACTGAGCGAAACTGGTTGCAGCGAGCAGCATATCTGCAGAGCATGGCTGTTGGACTCACACCAATTGTGCCTATGGCTGCCGCAGTGGTTACCTTTATTTCCCACACACTCAGTGGTAACGATCTTACAGTCTCTCAGGTTAGTATTTCGTCATGGTTAAGGTTGAATATAAAATGTGTTTTCACGAGTATATTCCTTGAATAAATAAAGGGGTTCATTAACAATTTTAAGTCATATATATAACTACTTTAAATTGATACTGCTGAAGTGTATGTCTTGTAGGTATAACAAACGGGCTGGAAGATAGTAAGAATTAAATTACATCACTATCCATATAAATCGACCACAGAAGTAGCGGCAAAAACTATATATAATAAATATTTAACGGATAAACTCTTCATTTTCGAAGTAATCAGCTAGCACTTAAAAAGAAGAATTGAATTTTATGTGTATCTGTTAAATTAAATTTGTATATATTCATCTATTGCATTGTACCGTCTGTTATCAAAGTTTGTGTGAGGTATCTTTTTCTTCAGTGAAGTGAGACGAGGAAGGGTGTTTGATGTTCTTATTTTTTCTCATCTTAATCCCTAATAAATTAGGTGATGCTGTCTACCTATTCACCCCATGTGCTCTGTTTCTAAAATTGTAATGAGCTCATAATATATGCTTCCACTGTTTGCAGGATAACCATCATTGGAGCATGGTTTCTGTAATATTTTCGCACGGCTGTAGGGCTCATCTGTGTCGGGGTTTGGGTCACATGAGTCGGTGTTATGATGATGGCATTCCTAAAGCTTCTCTGTTTCAGGCTTTTACAGTTGTAGCCGTATATAATACAATGCGCTTCTCCATCTCCATCCTCATCTATTCGGCTCGCTGCAGTGCCGAAATGATTGTATCTTTCAGACGCATCAAGGTTAGATGTGGCATGCAGCACACCCCTAGTCTTACTATCCAACTCGTGTAGCAATTTTCACTCTGCATGAGGTAGTCCTACACATAGGAGGTTGTCTTATGCATGCTTAATACACTTTCGTCATTACAGGACCCTTATTCTATCGTCCCACGTACTCTAGTAACATAGTGTTAGACTGTACATGTGCTAGTTACGCAAATTTTACCGTGTCTTGAGCCTGTGATCACGATGGTAAGGCGGCGGCCCCGATACTATGGTACCTACCTTGTGGAGCCACGGACAACTTCCTAGCAGCTGAGAACGCCATTGGCACCGGTGAAATTGCAATATTTCAACCCACGTTTTGCGCATTCGTTGTGTGTATGTTTCAGGCATTCACTGTGCTGTGTGTGCTACACGCAACAAGACTGGCTATTGCTGTTATCCCATACTCGTTCCGTGCACTGTCCGAGATGACAGTTGCCTTCAAACGTGGCCAGGTTTGCAAACAACAAGCAACACCACTCCCTCTCTTACTGGCGCTCTCGCTCTCGCTTTCTCACTCTGGAGAATGTTGTTATAACCACAGTGGTGGTGGAAACAATCTGCCTGTGAATCTCTCCCAGTCTCATTCGCTGTAACACCTGCCACTCTAACTATTAGGAGTCTATCAATACTGATAGACTCCTGTAACTATGCATATAACACACGCGTGTATAAATACATGCGGTAACTCTGAAGTATCGATTATGTTTGATGTCTGGTCAAATCGAAATCTTCTGCTCGACATTACTCAATTGTTGCTGCAGCATTGTCTTCAGGCTGGTTGGTTTCCTTCCCGTGTTGGATTCCTTATTGGTGAACATGTACGTATTAGGATTTCTTACACATCTCTTGTGAGAATGTGGGAAAGCAGAGCATTTTTACTGCTGCTGTTACCATCTCATCACCACCACTAAGGATATGAGCGGAAGAATTTTCCGCCTGAATTCACCACCTCGTGGCCAAAATATTTTGTTGTATCTGTGAAATACTTTAATATACATACAATAATGATAGAAAATTAAAAGGAAAATAATTAAATACTGGAATTTATGTTTACTATACATTTAACTGTAGTAAATTTAAAAAAGTGGTAGCGGCCTACAAAAGTTCAAAATGTTGACAGTTTTGATAGTAAAAAGATCAGTGTGGAAGTACTCGACATATCGTAGGAAAAGTGTGTAAATACTGACCACAGACTTATGGTCTGCGCATATTAACATGCTTGCTTCTGCCTGTTGCGGTCGTGTCTAGAAACTATCCTGCTCATGGAGGAGGTCACACACCAAGGTCGTGAAGCCATCCAACACCTGAGGGGTCTGGCCTTGAACATAACGACATGCAAGCATTTTCTGGATGCCCGCCGAGGCTCTGGTTGGCGCCAGCTCTGTGCCAACCTGTGAAGCCAATGGGAAAGCTAGCGCGGAAAAGGGTCCGCAAAAATAAAGAGAAATAATGGAAAAGAGTATCTTGTATTGATTCGTTCTGGCTAGCCAGGGATATAATCAAACTATAAGCGTTTGATTACAATGTAAGTTAATTCTTGTACAATAGTTTACTTGTGTGAGTTAGTTTAAGTATTATACTGAGACATCTAATTATACTGGAGAATCTAATTAAATAATCGTGTGCTACTCGAAGTCTTAGGAATGCTTTAGATATTGAACTTGTCATGAATATAAGCAGCCTATTTTATCTGTAATTGGGGCAATTAGCGAAATCACAGAAGGAGGGCACCAGTGATGTTGTAGATGAGGAGGCAGGGAAGAGTGCAGCAGGCGCGACGCATGGAAGTGAAACAAGTGGAAGCACTACAAAGCATTGACAGCTGGGCAAGTGAAAAGAGTAGGCACAGCTGTAATTGACCTCGACGCTAACCGTGACTGATAGGACTGTTACTTCTTCATGATTGCAGACAGCAAGTTCGCTCATGCTTATTTATATTCATAATCCGGAGAGAGAGTTGGCTGTCATCAAGCTGTATTGGGTGCGCCTAGTAAAGCATTTGATAACAAGGTTTCGTATTCCTTAAATGAGACACGAATGAAGGATGCCTTGAGGAATTGTGTTTTGGTATTAATGTGATGGTTGTACCTGTATTTTCAGGGAGACTAATGCGCATCTGTGGCGTCGGTTGGGAAGTGGCAAGGCTCACTTGCTAAGTGCTGTGGGCTGGGCGCAGGTGAGTGTCTATACTGGAGTTGGCCAATCACTTCTTTGGTAAGCAATTTAATATGAGTTGGGGCAAATTTTACCATTTGATCTCGTCTGTTGCTTAAACATGCTATCTGCTGGCAATGCTGTTTGGCACTGGTGGCATGGTCATCAGTATAATGATCTTTATGCCCTTCACGTCAGATTAATGTGTCATTTTGGCATAACTGCACTTCGGTTAAGCGGGTTGATTGATTACTTATCTTATTACGACTTTAATTATTATTAGCCTCCGCCAAGGGGTCGGCAGGAGGTTATGTTGTTCAATGCGCGGTGTGTTTGTGGTTTTGTGCGTTTGTTTTCTTTGGTGTACCCCTAACTCAAAAAGTTATGGGGACCGGAATTGATCATGTAAATTTTCAGGATAGTCAGGATAGGCTCACCTAGAATTGATGAGATTCTTGGTGGTGATACCGGGATCCCAATTAATTGAATTGAAATTTTTTTTAGGGATAGGTCGATAATGGGGTAACTTAGAATTGATTCCATTATGTGGTGATTCCGATCCAATTAATTAATTTAATTAATCAATTAATTAATAAATGTTTTCAAGCAGTGACAGAATTCAGCTGGCTTGGCGAGGTCTGCGCTCTCCGAGTGCTCTAGTTAGTATTATTATCGTCATCATGGCATTATCATCGGCCACTATCATGATCATCATTATTGGGGCATGTCTGGGTTGCAGCATGCGTAATGAATGATGGTAGCTTTAGTGAATTGATGGAAGGTTTGCCTATGTTGCCGTCAGCAGGTGATCATCATGCCTCTGTCGCGGAGAACATCAGCGTTTTGGTGCTGATTTTGACAGTAAAAGGGTACCATATGTTTTTGCTAGAGATACAAGGCCAATTTGATGAGTTCTAGGTTGGCTTAAGATACGGACGAAAGGTCATGTTGATTGTAAATGACTATATAGATATAAAATTTCTAAACAGCATAATATTTTTATTATAAAATAATAATTTGTATTATTATAATAATAGATTTGATATTAATTAGTATTATAATTATTTGGCAACAGCAAGTTTACTAGGCAAATACTTTCGAATCGAATGCCATTAATTAATCTATTTATTTGAATACACGATATTATGAGCCATCTATGCATGCGTGTGCTGAATCCGATATTGCAATGCTGGCCTAATGAGGATGAGACCGAGGTATGAAATATACAGTAGTGAGAAAAATGTAACTACTGCCTGTCTTTCTCAATACGTTCGTGTTTTATTCGCTTAATGTCCTTCCTGTGTATTTCTTTATTCTTGTCGCAGTGCATGTATCTATGTGTATGTGGTGAAGGGTAGGGCAGATAAATAACTCAGTACGTCTGAAGTATGTGCCACAGTCACTCACACGCACTAAGCATTTTCTAACTACGACAAGGTGAGTGCTAAACGTAAAACATAATGGCGTTATCGTAACGCGTAATCGGTAATCGGGAGGGCACATTCGGTACCGGGCCCCGGCGAAGCACTCGCCACGTTCTGTTGCGAGTGATCGTGAACTCTGTGGGTGACCTACACAGGTCGGCGAGCGCGGGCGTTGAACCTGAGGCGAGGAACAGAGGCAGCGCATCAGTCTCGGCGCGCGGCGTTTTACACGAACAGCGACAATGTCTACGCGCTGCTCGACGACCCGCTGAGCCTCCGTGGACACTCGCGTCGGCCATCACCACAACATACTTCAAGCAGCGCTCATCACGCGCTCCGCTGAAGGCAAGACGATTCTCTTTGGGTCCACGCCAAGCCACTGCAAGGGTGAGTTCCGCAGAGATTACAGTGAGTTGCAGAGATTACAGGTGAGTTCAGCAGAGATTACAGTGAGTTCAGCAGAGATTTAAAGGTGAGCTTCAGCAGAGATTACAGTGAGTTCAGCAGAGATTAAGGTGAGTCAGGCAGAGATTAACAGTGAGTTCGCAGAGGATTAGCAGGTGAGTGTAGAGGAGTTAACAGGTGAGCTTCAGGCAGAGAATTACTAGTGAGTTTCAGCAGAGGATTAGCACGGCTGAGTTCAGCAAAGAGATACAGGTGAGTTCAGGCAGAGATTTACAGGTGAGTTCAGCAGAGATTACAGTGAGTTCAGCAGAGAAATTACAGGTGAGTTCAGGGGCAGAGATTATCAGCGTGAGTTTCAGGGCATGAGCTAAGCAGGTGAGTTCAGGCAGAGTATTACAGGGTTGAGTTTCAGCGAAGAGATTAGCAGATAAAGTTCAGGGCAGAGATTACAGGTGAGTTCAGGGGCAGAGATTAAGGTAAGGTTCAGGCAGAGATTACAGGTGAGTTCAGCAAGATGACAGGTGACTGGCAGAAGATTACACGTGTAGTTCAGCAGAATATTACAGTGAGTGGCAGAGATTACAGGTGAGTTCAGCAGATTATGTACAGGGCGAGTTCAGCAGATATTACAGGCGAGTTCAACAGAGATTAACAGGTTTTAGTTCAGCAGATATTAGCAGTGCCGGAGTTCAGCAGAGATTACAGTAAGTTCAAAGCTAAGATATTAGCAGTGAGTTTCAGGCAGAGATTACGTGAGTTCAGGCAGAGTATTACAGGTGAGTTCAGCAGAGATTACAGGTGAGTGTAGAGATTACAGGTAAGTTCAGCAGAGATTACAGATGAGTGGGGCAGAGGACTGCGAGTGCCTGCTGGCTGGGGTAGCAGTGCTGTGATATCGGCAACTATAGGTGGACATGGATGGATGGTTTTTGACGGTTGAAAGTGACACCATGGTGACGTATTGTTAAGCGTGACATGATGAATGACAGTTTTTGATAGTTGATGGTGACATGGCGAATGACAGTTGTTTATTGTTGAGCGTGACATAATGAAATAGACAGTTTTTGAGATAGTTGATGGTGACATGGCGAATGACAGTTGTTTATTGTTGAGCGTGACATGATGAATGACAGTTGTTTATTGTTAAGCGTGACGTGGTGAATGATAGTTGTTTATTGTTAAGTGTGACATGATGAATGACAGTTGTTTATTGTTAAGTGTGACATGATGAATGACAGTTGTTTATTGTTATAGTTGTGGTAGCATGAATTGATATGACAGTTGTTTATTGTTAAGTGTGTTACATCGATATGAATGATCAGTTGTTTTATTGTTAAGTGTGACATGACGAATGACAGTTGTTTATTGTTAAGTGTGACATGATGAATGACAGTTGTTCATAGTCAACGGTTATGTGATGGATGACAGTTTTTTGTGCTTGACAGTCATGTGATGGTGACGTGATGTTGACAGTTGGTAACGGTTGGTGACAGTTAATGGTGACATAAGAGATAAAGCTTGTTGACAGTTGACAGCAATATGTCCGATAACAGTTATTTGTGTGTGTCTTGCAGTACTTGAGCCAGGTGGATGAAGTGCTGCTGATGAAGGAGGGATCTGTGTTAGAGAGGGGCACGCATCATCAACTGGTGAAGGACGATGGAGAGTACTCAGCCCTCATCAAAACCTTCCACATGGGAAA
This sequence comes from Priapulus caudatus, assembly GCF_000485595.1. NCBI lineage: Eukaryota > Metazoa > Priapulida > Priapulimorpha > Priapulimorphida > Priapulidae > Priapulus > Priapulus caudatus. The sequence goes on along the minus strand of NW_014577283.1, from coordinate 467,606 downwards.
CCGCAGCAATGAGGGTACGTGTGTGTGTGTATGTGTGTATGTGTGTGTGTGTGTGTGTATGTGTTGTGTGTGTATGTGTGCGTGCGGTGCGTGCGTGCGTGCGTGGGAGGGTGTTTATCCTAGAATGGATAGGAGGGAGGGGGGGTGTTAATATAGGTGCAGTCTTGATATGGGTGTGAGCATGGGTCTAGATGTGATTGTGGCTGTATGTAGTTAGCAGCGGGCATGAGCACACGTGGGTGTGGGTAGAGGTCTGGTGATGATAAAAGATATCTTCGAAAATTGCTTAATACGTAATAAGCTCAAAATTTGAAACACCCGG
>NW_014577283.1:433885-462732 GCF_000485595.1 Priapulus caudatus | reverse complement strand
CTCTCACTGTTGTTGCGGGAGGACAACACCTATACTCGCTGAATCACCACCCCAGCCTCATGCCAGCACTGTTGTTCGGGAGGCGTACAACACCTATACTACCTGAAGTCACGAACACCTCATGCCAGCACTGTTGTTGCGGGAGGTGACAAACTACCTATACTCCTGAATCACCGACCCATGGCCACAACTGTCGTTGTGGAGGGACAGACGACCTATCTCCTGAATTCACAGCCACCTCATGCCACCCAGCTGTTTTTTGGAGGACAACTACCTATACTCCTGCTTCACCACCTCATAGGCCAGCAGTGTTTGTGTTGGGAAGGGACACACCACCTATACCCATTGCCTTCACACCCCATCAAATGTCACCGCTGTTGTTGTGGGAGGGACAACACCTATACTCCTGAATTCACCACCTCATGGCCACCCCCCCCCCCCCCCCCCCCCCCCGACCCCGCCCTCCCCCCCCCCCCCCCCCGCCCGCCCCCCGCCCCGCCCGCCTCCCCCCCCCGCCCCCCCCCGCCCCCCCCCCCCCGCCCCCCCTCCCCCCCCCCCCCCCCCCGCCCCGCCCCCCCCCCCCCCGCCCGCCGCCCCCACCCCCCCCCCCCCCCACCCCCCCCCCGCGCCCCGCCCCGCCCCCCACCCCCCCGCCCCCCCCCCGGCGCCACGCCCCCCCCCCCCCCCCCCCGCCCCCCCCCCCCCGGCCCGCCCCCCCCCGCCACCGCCCCCGCCACCCCCCTCGCCCCCCCCCCCCCCCCCGCCCCCCCCCCCTCCCCCCCCCCCCCCCACCCCCGCCCCCCGCCCCCCCCCCCCCCCCCGCGCCCCCCCCCCCCCCCCCTCCTCCCCCCCCCCGCCCGCCCCCCCCCCCCTGCCCCCCCCCCCCCCCCCCCCCCCCCACCCCCCCCCCCCTCCCTCCCCCCCCCCCCCCCCCTCTCTCCCGCCCCCCCCCCCCCCCCTCCCCTCGCCTCCCCCGCTCCCTCTCCTCCTCCCCCCCCCGCCTCCTCCCCCCCCGCCGCCGCCCCCCCCTCCCCCCCCCCGCCCCCCCCCGCCGCGCCCCCCCGGCCTTCCCGCGCCCCCGGCTACTGTTGTGTGTGGGAAGGGACAACTACCTATATTGCTCCTCGCATTTCACACGACCACCGTCCATGGCCAACACTGTGTTTGTGGGAGGCGAACCAACACCTATACTCCTGAAATCACCACTCTCATGGCCAGCCAAGTGTTCGCTGTGGGAGGGAGCAGACACCTGCCTATCACTCCGAAATCCGCACAAGCCTCCATGCCACTGCTGGTTGTTGTGCGGAGGACATACACCTCCACTCCTGCATTCAATCCGAACCACCATTGGCCCACTGCTGTTGTGCAGGGAGGAGAGCACCGCGGCCCCCTACAGTTACCACCTCAAATTCCACACACTTACTATATGTCCTGAAATTTATCACTTCTTTTCTAAGAGAAACTTCACTGTGGTAACCATCTTCAATACGATGCGGCTTTTCGCATTGGCCGATTTTACCGGTTCCGGTCCAACTTGTGTGCTGAGATAATTGGTCTATTAATCGTATACCAGGTACCGGAAATGTAGATATGCATGGGTCGCTGGGTGGTTTCAGTTAAATATACCTTCTACTTAATGTCATGCTGTAAACGGCTTTGTTATATTTTCTCGTGCGTTATACTGAACATCTTGAGCTTGAAATACAATATGCAACTACTACAGAGTTATCTCTCACTTTCGATATTATGATGATCTATATGGTTTCTCTGCTCATCATTAATGGATTCTAGTAGTGGAATGCTACTTTTGATTTAATTTAAATGTTTATAGAACTAAATATACATAAACGCACCATACCACATACAAAAATATATTTCAGTATATATATAATATAAGCTGGCACACGTGCACTCGATCATTCCAGCACACGTGGCGAGGTTAAGGTATGGGGTTGCATTTCTGCGATAGGCAAGCACATGTAGTGATAATACCTGGCAAACAGTGTGAGGGTAACAAGTTCTGCTCGGATCTAGAGGACACTCAGGTAAAAATTCAGAATTCTGGCTATCCCACCCTACATAGCTACATTAGCGTAGGCAGATGAAAGTCCACGAGAGAGTTTTAATTTTGCATAGGTGACATTTGCGTGTACTTTTATTTAATGAAAAGGATGATGAACTTGCTCTTTAGTAATATTTGAGGATACCGTCTTTGAAACCTCAAGAGAATGAAAGCTTGGATAGTTGGGCCTTCTGCTAATGATCTTCCCAACTTTGAATGGTAACCGCCATACCTACTTAGATAGGCGGACAAATTTTATAATTCAGTAAAAAATGAAACTAATTGACAGTTAAATAACCAACTAAATAAATGTAGTATTTTCGTTATATTGACATCGAGTTTAGTTATGTCTCGTAGCTGGTACATGTTCCAACATATAAGAGATGCCTACAACTAATTTATACATGTAAAATGCCATTACTGGTTCGAGCATCTAGTTTTCAGCTAATAAGCTGCTGCTTATCCATAACTTATGTGCATTTGTGCTGCGTGCGTGCCGTGCTGCCGTGCAGTGACGTGAGTGTGCTATTATCGCACAGCTATGTATGCTATGTGTAGCATGTGGGCGAACCGTGTCGTTAAATGTATCCTATCATCTAATCTTAGTGGTTCTAATCTTTATTTCTCTTTAGTTTCCTACGTACTGTTCAGCACTACAATTCCTGAACACCTTAAAAAAAGTAGAATTAATTTAGCCAGCTATTTTACAATGGCATGTACTGACTGTTACCTCTCAATCTTTCAAGCTGGGGAGTGGCAGCACACTCCCACTAGCCCTTGCGTACCTCAATGCTATTTATACATCAAGTTAACAGAACGTTTTTAGCTCATCTGACATAGCAGTATGCAGCTGTAGAATCGCTTCGATCGCCTCGATAACGTCCGTGATGTCGTACCGGGCCGTTCAACAGTTGGACAAATCTTTAACCGCTCGAGCGTAGCGGTCCGATATCCGGGACGTCGGGGGGGATCGTCAAAAACGGAGTCTTGGGGTCATGGTCCGAAGCTGGGGGTCAGAAGGTACAAAAGGTCAGAGAAGGTGTAAAAGAAGGGGGGAGAACATATCCACCTTCCTTAACATTTAAGCGGTAAATAGAGAGAAAATGCAGCCAAATGCGGGTCCGACAAAATCTAACAAAACGGAGCTGCGACCGTAGAGCGGCTCGTATAGTCGTGTACTAGCATCCATGGTAAGGAAAGAGCGCATCACTGGGTGGTGCCGCCAGAAAATTGCGGTAGGTCACAGGGTGCATAGTGGAGGCAGCTGGGGGGCCACAGGCAGATTTTGAGACATTTTCTGAGGGACACCTGGTGTGAACGCAGCGATGGAAGAGAAACAACTTATTAATAGATGATCTCGTATTCTACGACGGTTGAACGCTAACGCATGTTTATCTTTAATGAAAGGACCGTGAAATGTCCCTGCTGCGACCTAGAATGAGATAGGCGGAGTAAGGAGAGCTAAGGAGTGCGTCGGATCAAACACTAATCTGAACCAGTCACAAAGGAGAGGGGAAACTTGAGTTGTTGAGCTGTCCTGTTATAAGACTCAGAAATTGACTGGCCGGGTTGCTAGTCAGAAAAGTCATCATACATGCCATGGATGTATGAGGCTAACAATTCACACGGTAGGTAAATTTCAAGAAGGACTAAATTTTGTGGTCTTAAAAGGAAGAGTGATAGTAGTTCCTTGTAAAATCAGCACGTATAGATCTTCTCAAATATATATTACGCCGGTGCACACTGATCTTGTTACTCTCCAGTTATTTACTGTTAACGTGATGCCAAGCTGCCAGTGCTGTGTCAGTGTTGGGGCAGCTTTTTGCCTACGCCATTAATTGGTTGCAGGCTGAGGCAGCCTCTCTAAATTTGCGAGATTTGCACGGCCTGTAGGCTGTGCCGTAGGTAAATGGAATGAAGTGCTTACACTATAGCATTCTTTCTTGCAAATAGGTTGTGTCGCTACTATACAAGTGGATGGGAGCTGTAAAAGACTCCATCTTTAATCTGAAAGACACTTTAACGTACGCGCGCATCGTACTCGGCTGGCAACTTTCCATAACATTCCGAACGAACATTACTTTTGAGAAGGTATCCTAGTATACCATTCACCTACAGTGCATTGCCCAACATGTTTCGCGTGCGTGTATCGTGAACACATTGGACTAACAGGGTTTCCTAGAAATCCCTTCCACTCCACCAACAGAGTCACCGCATAGACGCTTTAGATGAGCCTGTCGCTAGCGCACTTGTTAACAATCATAATAATGTGGTCACATGGGTCTCTGGTAATTTAGTAACACTGAACCTGTACTGGATCTCATGTATTTTTAATATCACGTGAGCTGGCGTTTTGTTTTTGTTCTTGCCTTATTAAATTATCAAATTGCATCTTACGCCTTATAATGAATTCTGTATTCTGAATAACATCTTGTTTGTATTATCATCAACATGAAGCACACATGAATGCAATGCATTCTTTGCATCGTCAGATTGTGTGTGGAGTACAAGCTGTTCATGATCTGACAAGCGAAGTGTGAATGTTTTGTCTTCTTATATGAATAAGTGTATGCGTTTGTAGCATTGCAATGAGTTTTATGTATGAACGCATTACAGAGGGGCGAGATTATAAGAGCTACTAGGATGACTGTAATTTATGAGAAGAAAGGGCCGGATACGGGAGGGCTCTCGTATGCTAGTCGGGAGAGTGCGAGGAGACAGGCCGTGAGATTAGAGGGTTGTTAGGCGAAGGCGAGGAGCGACAGAAAAGAATGACCATTGTATATTAGAGAGAAGAGACGATATAGTTTATGAGGAGGAGAGTAAATATCGCTATAGAGGCACACACGAAACGAGAAATTTCAGGGGCGGATATCTGTACATAGAGAGCAAATAGCGGGGGGAGAGCGATAAAGGATACGATATACAGGATAGATTGAATGAAAGTATTATCGAGGAGCAGGACGAGAAAGAGGTAGGAGGAGCTCATGGCCGAAGGTGTAGTAGCAATCACCACAGAAGGCTACGTGTACGGTGATCGCCGACATCAGCCATGCAGTCATGTCCATTAATTTTTCGCATGGCTCATTATATAAGTATTTCGTGAACATAAACCGATAGTGCGGCAATCGCTTCACACGCATCAAACACGCTTAATAATTGATATAGTATACGAGCTTCATAATAGAATATAAAAGAGCATCATAATTGCAACCACAACCTAATATAAACAAACATGATTTTTATAAAGCTAATGCAGGTACGAATATACAAGACACGAGGTTGCAAGATTTTGACACATGGTATGAAATTAAATACACTTGCTATTACATAAATTTGTGTAATATTCATCTGACACATTTAATATTGTATGTGCGCTGCATATCTCATATATCGATGTTCTAGACGTAATTCGCCAGCAACTGCAGCCACAGGACTGTTGGGATATCTAGAATATTGGCCATGGTGTGAATAATCATGTTGTCACCCTTAAATGCAAAGTTCGTTCAAACGCTAAATACATTAAAGCTGGCGGGCCTTGGAGAAACAACAATGCAATCTTTAAGCCTTGAGCTATTACGTTATGTTAGCAATAAATATACTTTTCTATGCAAATTTAGACAAGTAAACTCAATTTATTTAAGTATTTGCTTTACTGATATATGCTAAATTTAGTGCCCAGAATTCTTGTATATTTTTATACTAAAATCCTGGTACATTAGAGAAAATTTCGCTTTGAGCCTTTGTACAATAATTAGTCTCTTTTCTGACTAGCCTTGTAGAAAACTACTCATATGCCTTGTCTATGTGCGTCTTGGCCTCGAAGCGCATTTCCTTACTAGGTTGGGCATGAAAATATTTGTTTGTATCTGTGAAATCAGTTTAATATACATACTAATAAGAGATAAATTAAATGACTGAATTAGTGTTTACTATTACATTTAACTGTAGTAAATTTAAAAAAGTGTCACGGCCTAACAAAGTTCAACAATGTTGACAAGTCTTTTGATAGTAAAGAAGATCAGTGTGAATACTCGACATTATCGTAGGAAAATGTGTAAATACTGACCACAGACTATGGCTGGCATCATTTTACATGCTTGCTTCTGCTGTTGGAGAATCGTGTCCGCTAGAGAAGATCACTATCCTGCAGATCACGTCATAGGTCAGGACAGGCTAGGACACGCGAACGACCGAGGAAGAGGTCACTAACGCGAGACGAGAGGAGGCAGTCAGGATCTAGAAGCGCATCCAAACCTGAGCTGGGTAGCGCGACTTGGAAATAAAGAATGCAACATTTTCTTGGGATGCCACCGATCCCACATCCTGCTTGCGCACAAAGCACATATGGGGGGACGCGAACATGTGGAGACAGCCAATGGATCAGGATACACAGCGATAGGACGGCACGATAAAGAGCACCAGAAGACAATAAGAAAAGAAATCAGATAGGAGCAAGACGAAGGTCGTATACTGTATCATTTTCGTATTCTAGGCGCTACGCCATCAAATAGTGAAATCAAAGTAGGTAGATGCTTGAACGTATGGCGATGAGACAATGTGTAAAAGAGAACGAAATCGAATTCTAACTCTTACAGGGAGACGAAAGAATGTGATTTAGCTTGTGCTGGAGATAGTAGAAATAAAGTATACATGAGGCCATTGGGAGAACAAGCTCTAATTAAATGAGGAAGATAGCTAATTAGAGATATGCGTGAGAGGTGAGACTCGAGCGAAGTCTTAAGGAAATGATCTATTAGAGTATGAACTTGTCCAAATGAATAGGATAACAAGGCTGAACTATTTATGACTGTGAAATATAGCAATTAAGCGAAAATCAAACGAGAGGAATGGAGACAGCCAGTGGAATGTTGTTCTAAAGATGAGGAGGAAGGAAGACGTTACGAGAGCAGGCCCGACAGGACCATGGCCGGAATGGAAACACAGCAGGTGAAACCGCACGACTAAAAACAATAATGACCTTAGGCACAAGCTGGCAAAAAGGCGGTAGGCGACAGCTGTAGATTCGACCTCGAGACCACGTGACGTCTGCGAGCGCAGAGAGCGAACCGTGTCGTGACATTTCATCATATACAATGCTGCAAGGAGACCAGGAAGACAGGTATGCCTCACAGGCTTATCATGTTAAGATTCAATACAGCGACGAGAGAGCACGGCAGTAGACGAAGGAGCAGGACGGGAGACGGGGACCAATCAGAAGAGATAGGGACGCGAGAGAAAGCTTATGCTGAGACCATACCAGCTGTATTCGCGGCCTAAGAGGGCAAAGCAGGTTGAGAAGTAAAAGGAGGGTATTGCGCAGAGTAAACGTTGCCACAAGGCTATAAAATATGGAATGACGAAGACGAGAGCAGACGGTCTGGAGAAGTGTATAGACCCATGAGAGAGAATAGTCGTTGGTATTAAGTTGCGTTGGGATGCGGAGTGCGGACGATGATCATGCAAGGTAGTTTATTTCAGCGGGAGAACTGAAAATCGGCCAATCCAGTGACGAGTAGCTGGAAGTGGGAAGAGCGATGAGAACTTCACACTGAGCTAAATGCTGAAGGTACCGGAGCAAGCGTTCTGAGTGAGGCTCTAAATCAACTGAGGGATTGGAGCCAAACACATCTTCTATGACTTGTAACAAGTTTAATATGAATTTGAGCAGGGGGACCAATTGTTTACAATTAGGATCCAATCAGTACCTTCTTGTACCACTGTCGACTCTAGCTGGAGCACAGTAACTTATTGTGCAACTGATGCAATGCCGATCAGTATGCAATAGATGCACGTTAGACTTTCAACAGGTCAGAATATAAGGTGTATATTGCAATCTAACTCAACAACTTCAAGGGAGAGTTCAACTGGGCGGCGCTGGAATTATGACTGGCTGAATTATAAGCTGAGATTATACACTTTTATTATTAATTACGCGAGTATACAGAACCGATGAGGAAGTATGGAAAGCGGCGAGGTACAGCAGCAGCGGATGAGTAAAGAGAGCGAAACTCGCGATAGCTAGCGACACCGTACAGAGCCGAGCGGGTTGTGACAGAGGAGTGGATGGAAGGAGGTTAATACTTACATAGGCGGACCTAGTAAGGAGCTTCATATGTGATGATATTGGAGGCGAGTATATATTACGATGACTTGTGAGTGCGTAGCAGGGCACGGCACATTATAAATACAATAGACCACGAGCGAGACTCATAATAGAACGCGAAATTGATGACGCGCGAGCGGCGGAAAGATTAATTCGAACGGATAAGGGTACCCGGGGTCAGGAATACAGACCGATCACAAGAAGAGAATAAGATGAGATAAGGGAGATATCGGTGGAGTCTGTGAGAATAGATGCGAGGAAGACAGGGAGAAACGGTAGCGACCATAGACCAAAATTAAATGACGGACTCATATAGATCTTTATTTTTCGAGGAAAGAAAAGGGCTCAAGGAAGGGAAATATACGAGGTAATAGAACATTAGGAATGGTGGATTAGCGCATATATTGGTGGAGGGAACGCATACGAACCGCAGAATTCACTAAAAATCTAGAGAAAAATGTACGGGAATTGAGACATAGACGAGCGAGAGGATATAGAGGATATAAAGAACATTATATGTCAGACAGGCTGAGACGAGAGTCTTGCAAAGAGATGGACAGGCAGACGATATGTATGAGAACAGGAGGGAGAGAGGCCGATGGAGAGCCCGCTCAGACTATATCCGACGGAAAGATGCATCGTAGCGTACTATATTTAGAATATGAATACGCATGAGGACAAATACAGTACAGGATAGCTATGCACAATAGAGACACACATGAAAAGGGACCGACAAGCACAGGACGTAACATTCACGATACACAACGAACTATGACATTATTGCAATGCATGGATTTGAGCACAGGAATATAGACGTATCATAGGCAACGAGCTCATGATCGAGACGCAGATTAGGATAATATATGGAATATCAGACAGGTCATTGCACGTGAACGTAACAGATTGACTTCAGAAGGGAGGAATGGTGGAACAAGTGCAGAAGCTACAGCAGCGGAGCCCAAAGACGAGAGAGATCGAATAGAACCGAATAGCCAGAATCCACGGAGTTGCACGCAGAATCAAGCCAATATGACGAACGCCCGGGAAGCGAGTAGTGGGCAGAAGTGCTGAGTAATTAGTAGAGAGCAGATCAAAAGAAAGGCGAGTTACATTATTGGAGAATATAGCGTATCATATTTAAAGAGCGATAAAGATACAAGAGTACGACAAGACACATCTCACATCTACAAACACAACAACAGCCGAAGAATGGGAGGAGCAAGAAAGAGAAGTAGAAGGAGAGGAGGGCTTAGAATTCGATGTAGCAAAAAAAGACTTAGAGCAATCAGTACACTGTAATAATAGGAGTCACTAGAGAGAAAGGAAAGAGGAGACGGTCAGGAGAAGAAGAGTCAGCCTACCGACGAAGACGATGAGGCTTGAGGTACACAGAGCCAAAACAGAAGCGACATGTGATGGATAAATCCACGATACAGCTTACTAGGAGGTGCAACACGTAGAGGAGCAAACCGACCACCCCCACATACGCACAAGTAAACGCTTAAAATGATTGTCACGTATGCCAAATGCAAATCTGCGCGTACAAAATAGAGCGCTCGCACCACTAAGCTAAGACAAACAGAAACACATGGCCAACTAAGCACTAGTAAGATGGAAGTGAATGCCAGTGCGAGCAGACGCGGATGAAAAGATCAGGAGAAGGACAAATGACAATAAGATAGACGGAACGGAATCAGAGAGACACTCGAGAGAGGATGCGAAGCGCAGGACCCCACCGTCCGACGGCCCAGCGCAGCGTGAGATCATCGTGTATCACGAGGCGCGAAAAGAACGTTTAGTGTAATTAAGGATCTGATATCTTGGAAGATAAAGTAGAAGTTAGGCGTATAATGCGCGATGGACGCACGAAGGTCGCAACTCCACATGCACCAATCCAACACAATAGTATAATCACAAATCGATGAACGAAGAAGATAATCCCACAAAGGAGGGCCAGAGATTATTCACACTCTAGGCGGACAGCTATAGATCCGTACGAAAATAAAAATGTGTAAGTTCAGATATAAGTTGGAGGCACGGCATCTACCTACCAAGGAAGCTGAGCCATCAACGACTTTCGTAGGCTGAAGGCGACTGCACGTAATATCGCGCCTCGAACCATGCTGAATGCACAGCGTCAGAAATAGTGCTCGATGCAGACCAACAGTGAGGCGCGGAGCGGTATCCACATAAAGCGTTTTGAGTGTAAAACTAGGGATAACCAAGCCGAAAGAGAGAGGAAACCCAACCGCGACGAAGTACCAACAAAACACAACCACCCGAGGAGCAGGAAGCAGAAGCAACAATGCTAAAGACCTCCCGTGGCACAAGACACACTCTATGTCGGGCGGGAGAGCTAATGAGGAGGATCGCAAGTCAAAAGTCGTGAATATAACTAGAAAGAATCGTCTGAGAGAAGACAGGAAGGATCAAACAGCCGTGAAGAAAACCTGCAAATGTATGAGTTGAATAGAAAATGACAGCAATATCAATATATGCTGAGCAGTGAACGCGGCAAAGTCAAAGAAGAAGTAGCATAGATAATCAGGACTGAATAGAGACGCGATAAAGCTGCACATGACCAAAAACAGCAATCGAGGCAATAAGCCATGAAAGAACAGAACAGAAGTATCAAATAGGCTGTGTAACGAAGAGCATGGAGCCCAGAATCAGGTATGAAATGATAGCAGAATGTAAAGAATGGAAGTGGAGGCAAGACAGAACAACGAAACCTGCGCTCGACACATTAGCAAACAACAAGAGGCGAGCTGTAGCAAGTGAGACATCTATGAGGCCAATGGGCCGAGGAACCGCCACGCTAGACAGGATCGCCGCAACTTAGATAAGCTCGTTCGCACTCTCGGAGATAAGATGACCAGGTACGAAACCGCAAGTGCACCAATTAGCCAATAAAGACAGAGGAGAGCATGATAGAACCGAAAACGTCAAGAAGGCAACCGCAGGCAACGGCGGTCACACGCAACACATCACCGGAGGACTGGGAGATGGGTAGAAGGGACGACGCACTGGCCTCCACGATGCGGCGAATAAGCATTCTGATCCTCGAAAGAGTAGATAGGGGCCGACGGGGAACGAGAGACAACAATCAGTCGCCTAGATGTCATAAGAAGTGGTGAACTGAAATCGGAGAGCACGCAGTAAGAGCGAGTAACACGTTAGTGAGAGATGGAGGAAGTCTAGAGATAGCAGAAGAACGCGAGCGAAGGCCACCAATGAACGAGAAGACGAGGAGCGCATTGCCAGAATAAGACGAGGCAACGACGGGTCGTGCGCTCTTCCAGGAAAGGCAGTCAACTCTGGTGATCAGATAAAACTAGCAGACCGAAGTGCAGGAGGCGAATACACATGAGCATCGTCATAAGCATATAATATAGAATAGAACGAGTCAGGGAACAGACGAGTGACTCTAAAGATCAGGGCCCCAATGACAATCAAGCAGAAGGGTCAAGACTGGGGAGCGACGAGTCGGAAATATATATGTCTAAACGAGCTGCTAGAGACACTGAACCTTGTTCCCCAACAGCTTGAACCAGGCAGAAGGCTATCAGGAATGGCATCAAGAGCGCATATGGAGGCTATACGAACACGTACCTGCGCATTCTGTCGGAGCAAGACGATTATGGCTGAAATCGGAGCGGTGCAAGAGTCAGCTTAACTGGCGCACAATAGTGCGCAAGATGGACCCGACGGGTATAGTCGTGGAGCAAGTGCGGAACACACTATGGGCACAAGAAGTGAACTGCGTGCGAAGATACACCAGGACAGATCACTGGGACACGTGCTGCACACGGCAGCCGTATATGTACGAGCATTGTATGTCGCACAAGTAAGAGACAAGATATTGATCGAAAACAAGATAAAGAATCACAGTCTCAGTGTGAGCTATATAAACAAGGTGACGAAGAGTGCACGAGTATAAGCGAGAAGGAGAAGCGAATGTCTACTGAGACTATCGAGAGTGAGACGATGGCGAACGAACACGAACGCGAGAGCTGGTATGAAAAGTCTATAGAGGATATGGTACGAACGGACAAGAAGGTATAGAGAGAGTCGGTAGAGACAGTATAGCTGCGACAGGTAAATACAAAGAAAGCGTACCTACAACAAGACTATCAGCGCACGAACACGGTACTCTAAGAGCACAAGACATATAGTGAAGGCGGAAGAGAATAGGACAAGTGATTTGAGCGAGGGAGAACTGACGAACACAATAGGTAATCGAAAGCGCTTGACAAGATATTATGATGTAGGGATGATCAGCAGCACATAGGAGGACTAGGACACAAGGAGACCGAGAGGAAAGCAGATGACCTTACTTTACCCAATGATACAATTTCTCTTAACAGTATCGGACGGCAGATGAACTGTATGACCGGCCAGGCTAGCCGGGTTAATCACACCAACTTGACACTGGGAGCAAGAACAGATTGGCGGCACCAGGAGAGACTTGAGGGCCAACAGGATGTAGTCATGGAGCATCCCAAAGAACAGTGAAATATTGCAATATCGTATATAAAAGAGTTCCACGTGACCCAGGCATACAACAAGGTTGGTAGGGACTCGTGGCCGCTTAATCAATACGCAGGAGCACGGTCAGAACAAGACTCATGGACGATATAGGTGAAAAGACAATAGAGAACGTATACCAGCTCCAATATGGAAGACCAGAAGGAACATAGAGTCGATACAGACGAATCACAGAGACCTAGATGCTACCTGCATAGCAACAGACAACAAAGCAATGAAAATGGCCAGAGCCATAAGACCTAGGTGGTCTAAGGATAATTAATCAAGCAACACACTTTGTCCCATTAGCCACGAGCATAACATAGTCGGAAGTACCATGCCAGCCAACTCGAGATCCTTTAGCCTATTCCAGAAAAGCTGTCAAGGACCATCTAATAGTACGGAGCCTCGGTTGGCTGAGCTGCTTAACTAACTTAGTTATTTAAATTACTATGACAGTTAAAGAATATAAAAGTAAATCACTAAACTTCAAGGTAATTTATAAATTGTTATGCATTTATTAGTATGTATATAACAATATTCCCAGACAGAGTTAACGGAAACAAATACGATTTTCTAAGACTGCACAGCAAACACGGACTTAGGCAGAGTAAAAAAATACGTTGATAGAAGCGACACACGACACCAGATAGGAACGAGCACTATGATTAAGTAAAGTTTTCCTAACAATAGAGACTAACACTTGAAGAAGACCACAGAACCAATATATAAATATGACTGTCAACAATTAAATCTAGTCCAGAAATCAAGCAAATCTTCTCTCCACTGAAATGATGTACCAGGCAATAAATATAATATATAGGTAAGTAAAACGACTAGCGCAGCACAGAGAATGATCGCTGACTTAAAATTAGACCTGATTGAAGTGCACAAGAGTAATTAAGGACACAAACTGATAATAAATAGAATGCACACTTAAGCTGCTTGAGGATTCACTAAAAAAGTTCTGCAAAGAAAAGACGCATATCTTATTTGTAAATAATTAATAGCTCTCACAGAGCTCAAAATGTAGCAATTGCGGATGATTCATGAACGAACGGCACCCCCCGTCCAAGAGCCTATGTTATGACAGATATGTAAATCATACTAACATATCCGGACAACGAAACCAACCCGTCAAGGGCATTTCACAGAGGTGCAAGCATGACATAAATACATAATCACGCAGATCAGAGTGACTACAAGGCAATCAGAGCCAGAGAGCACAGATGCAGACACATACAGAGACAACAGCAGTGGCTGTCAATATGGAACCCATTGGACGAAAATAATTGACTGAAGTACTGTCCACGCGCAACAGTGCCCTGTTGCTGGGAATTTACGTTAGACACATAAAAGAAGATCATGCAGACAACATATACAAATAATTAAAAGTTAGTCAAACATAAATTATTCAACACAGAAGAATGAATTTCTTTAATTTGTGCGTATTTATTATTTTATTTTTAATTAGTAGTTTTTCTTTTTTTTTGTATTTTATTGGTGCTATTTCTTGACAGTCGAGTTATAATTAGAATATCAATATGAATGTTAGAGTTGATGAAGGATGTACTACGATGATTAAGTATGTATACACACATTCATATTATTAATTTTATGTGTATTGGGTGTATGGAGATTAATCATTTCATATTTGTTATTATATATCGTGACTTTCTGTTTTTCCTTCTTACAGTGATTATGATCTCTTAAACTGATCATATTATAAGTTATTATAGAGTTATTTAGTTTTCTTAAGTATTATCTGTCAGATCTTGGATTTAATGATATCAGACATAGTTGTTTGTGTATTGATGAAGTTTACTTTTAGTTTTTTATCTGAGTAAAGATAAAGAAATTGAGTCATCAATATTTTGTTTCAGATATTGCTATTATGAGATGAGATAAATTATCTTGACTGGCTGATGTATTGAAAAAGTGATTTTAGGAATGAGATAAGAAATCGGTCTACAGGTAGCGAAGTGTAAATTGAATATCATACAATTATATGTATACAAAAACATAAAGTTCGAGCCAACGAAAGACACTAGTCGAAGTAGACATCACCAGTAAACGTGAAGTGATACAACCTGACGCATTGAAAAGCTCTAAGCACAATGAGAGAAGAATACAGAAGGATAAACACGCGGCAATTCTAGCGAACGAACACTAGATACTTACCTTATTAAAATCGCAAGAATGAAGATAAGAATCAAGATAATAGGATGAGATAGAAGGTGCAGATAATCAGCGAATGTGCTCCGGAGCCGAATCAGTAGAATGATAAGTATATCACATACAATATAAATACTAATAAGCTAGGGAGCGTCACGCTCTACGCACCAAGAAGAACTAGAGACAAACAGAACAAGGCTGACATCAAGCTGAGTGGAATGTGAACAACTAACGACATAGCTAAGTATGGTTGACGTAATACCAATAGAGCCTCACAAGCAACGGAGAACTCTCTGTCGGTCCAAAATATGCAAAATTACATGGAGTTTGCCCACAATTCAGTACTAAGAAATGGCACTCAAATGGCAACCCCCAAAAATATCCACACAAAAGACAATTTCGGTCTCCTAAAACTAATTCAGTCCACACCGAAGGCACTTCCTATTCCAAATAGCAGTCATAGCTAGCAATCGCCTGTATGGTTAAATTAAATCATGCAATCAAAAAGAACTAAAACTAAGAAACAAATTACGTGTCAGGATCAGAACAGCAAAATCCACCATCTGACGAGCCAAAAGAAGACTGAATGAAACAAACGAAGTAGTTATTCAGAATAGCAGAAATCATAATAAGGTAAGCATGCAATTGATAAATTTACATAAACGAAGAAACAAAAAACAAAAACGCCAGCTTTCAAGTGAATATAAAAATCAATGAGATCAGTAAAGTTGAGTGGTTACTAAAGTAGACAGGAGTTGTGACAACATTATTAGATGTCTAACAAAATGCGCGCATAGCGAGAAAAGAAAAAAAAAAAAAAAAAAAAAAAAAAAAAAAAAAAAAAAAAAAAAAAAAAAAAAATAGCGCTCATCTTAACGTCACTGCGTTGACTCTGTGGTGGAGTGGATGGATCGTCTAGTAAACCCTTTTAGTCCCAAATGTGTTCACATACAGCTCCCGAAACAGTGAATCAAAACAGGGATGGTAATCACGAACCTTCTCCAAAAAGAAAATGTCGTGGCATCTTATGAAAAGTTCGCCACGAGATGGCGCGTACAGTTTAAGTGTCTCAAGATTAAAGATGGGGAAGCTCCCATCCATTCGTATAGCAACAACTATTTGCAAGACAGAAATCTCAGTAGCCACTCCTATCCATTTACCTACGCAAGCCTACAGGCTGCAATTGGCGAATTA
The DNA here is from genome assembly GCF_000485595.1 of Priapulus caudatus. Classification (NCBI taxonomy): domain Eukaryota; kingdom Metazoa; phylum Priapulida; class Priapulimorpha; order Priapulimorphida; family Priapulidae; genus Priapulus; species Priapulus caudatus. The sequence continues at coordinate 446,668 of NW_014577283.1, read as the reverse complement.
GAGAGCTGCCATCGGCAACCAATTAATGCAGGCAAAAACTGCCCCAACAGCACATGCACCAGCCACTGGCATTGGCATAAACAGTTACATATAACATACGACAGTACAGTAAAAGACATAGAAATTAATACGATTAAGGAATAACACCCTTCTTTAATCCAAATTTCAGCCTATTTTGAAATTTCACTGTGACATTGTAGCGCTCAATACATGCACCAGGCATGTAATAGATTCACTCATCAAACGCCCGGCAGTAAATTCTTGTCTAACAGACATGTCAACAACATCCAAGTTTAAGCTCCCTCCTCTTGAGGGTCAAAGGTTATGCGCGACACTTTACTCTTCGCACTGTACAGCAGAAGGAGACATTCATGGTCCTTTCAATAAAGCCAAATAAAAATGGCTAGGTCACCGCTGAAAACAAAAAAGTTTTCCAATCGCTCCCGTCACAGAACCATAAGTCCTCAAGAAAATGTCTAAAAATCTGCACCTGTGCCTTCATGACCTGTTGACGACTGTGACCTCCAATTCGCCACAGTGAAATAGCGAGCATTTAATACCGCCATACACGTATACACATTATGCGTAATAGACATCCGACGACTAGCCTTATGCCACCCAACACGAGACGCACTAGAGGATCCGAGACCGGTCTGCGTAGAAACTATAAGATGCCGCATTTCTGAGCATTTCCTCCCTAGTACCACTAGGTAAAGTTCAAGAGGAAGGGACTATTGTATTGATGCCACACCCATATCTTTACACACCCTCTTGACCTTTTGACCTTGAGCAAACGACCCTAAAAGGATCTCGAGCAAAACATCCAACCTCTGTATTTGACCGATCCCGCCCTCGACCCGAAATGAATCGATCGGACCAGTAACGGTCGGAGCGTTAAATTAATGTCCCAACTGCTGTGACGCCCGACGCAGCGGAACGATCGACGGCACGATCAAGCGATCTAAAGCTTGCAGCTGACTATGTCAGATGTACTAAAAAACGATGCTGTTTAAGACATTATGATAATAGCATGCAAGGTAAGCAAAGGGTAGTGAGTGTGCTGGCCACTCCCAAGACTGAGAAGTTATAACAAAGTCAGTACATGCGCATTAAAATAGCTTGGCTAAATTAATTCTACTTTTTTCTAAGGTTCAGAAATTGTATGGCTGAAAAAGTAGAGAAACTAAAGAGAAATAAAGATTAGAAACCACTAAGAAGATGACTATAATACATTTAACACACGTTCGCCACATAGCACACAATAGCAATAACATAGCGTGCAACATAGCACACACTCACAAGCCACGCCACGCATCGCACTAGCAACGCACGCACAAATCACATAAGTTATGATAAAGCAGGGCAGCTTATAGTGAAAACTAGATGTGAACCAAGAATGGCATTTTACATATTATATTAGTGCGGCATTATCTAAATATGTTTGGCCAGCCGGCAAGAGAACAATAACTAAATCCATGCTCAATAGAACAGAAATACTACATATAAAGTTTGTTTTTGCCACTTCAATCTAGTTTCCCGATAATTTTGTTAATGTAATACTCAAATTTGCCCCAATCTAATGTAGGTATAGAGGTAGCCATTCAAGCATTTGGGAAGAAATAGCAGAAAAGGCAACATCAAAAGCTTATCAATTTCTCATTTTTTTTTTTTTTTTATCTTTGGTTTTTTTTTTTTTTTTTTTTTTTTTTTTTTTTTTTATTTTTTTTTCTTTTTTTTTTTTTTTTGATTTTTTTTTTTTATGTTTTTTGATTTTTTTTTTTTGGGCAGGTTCAAAAGAAATCAGGATTCCCAATTTACTAAAAAGCAAGTTCCATGCATCCTTTTCATAAAATACAAGTACCACGCAAATGTCCACTACTGCAAATTAACTGCTCTCGTGGACTTTATCTGGCCTAGTCTATTAGCTTAGTAGAGAAATAGCAAAATCGCATTTTTACCCGAGTGCACATGCTGAATCCGACAGAATTGTTACCCTCGCACTGATTCGCCAGGATTCAATCACTACATGTGCCTGCCTATCGAGAAATTGCAACCTTAACTCGGCCACGTGTTCTGAAATGAATACGAGTTCAGCGGTTGCACAGCTATAATTATATATATACGAAATAATTGTGTATGTGTATGGTGCGTTATGTAATATTAGTTCTATAAAAGCATTCTAAATAAATCAAGTAGCATCGCACTAGTAGAATCAATAAGATGACACGAACCACATATAAGATCTCATATATCGAAAGTGAAGAGATACTCCTTGAGTTGGCAATAGAATTTCAAGAAGATGTCAGTAACGCGAGAGAAATATAACAAAGCCGTTTAACATGCATTGCAACATAAGTAGAAGATAATATCATAATGAAAACACACACGAAGGACACCCATGCCAATCTTACATTTCGCTACCTGAACGAATTAATAACACATCTCTCAGCCACACATCGGAACGCAAACGGTAAAATGGCATGGGAAAACCGCATCGTATTGAAGAGGTACCACATGTGAAAGGCCTAGAAAGAAGTGATAAATTACCAAGGACAATTATAAGTAAGTGGTGATTTTGAGGTGGTAACTGTAGGGGCGACGGTGCTCTCCTCCCTGCAACAACAGCAGTGGCCATGAGGTGGTGAATGCAGGAGTATAGGTGTTGTCCCTCCCACAACAACAGCAGTGGCCATGAGGTGGCGATTCAGGAGTATGCGTTTTCCGCTCCCACAACAACACTGCGGCCTGCCATGGAGTCGGTGAATTTCAGGAGTAAAGGTGTTGTCGCGCTCCCACGAACAAAACAGTGGTGGCCATCAAGGATGGTGAATGCAGATATAGGTTGTCCCTCCCACACAAATCAGCGTGGCTCATAGGTGTGAATTCACAGGAGTATACGGTGTTGTCCTCCACAACAAACACGGGACCATGAGGGTTGATATGGTCAGGAGTATAAGGTGTTGTCCTCCCACAAGCAACACTCGCCGTTGCCATGAGGTGGTGAATGCAGGAGTATGGTGTTGTCCCCTCCCACAACAACAGTGGTGGGCCATGAGGTGGTGAATTCAGGGAGTATAGGTGTTGTCCCCCCCCAACAACAGTGAGCTGCCATCGAGGTTGTGAAATTCAGGAGTATAGGTGTTGTCCCTCCCACAACAACAGTGCTGGCCATGAGGTGGTGAATGCAGAGTATAGGTGTTGTCCCCTCCCACAACAACAGTGCTGGCCATGAGGTGGTGAATTCAGGAGTATAGGTGTTGTCCCTCCCCCCGTAGAGAAAGAATATGAATATATATGAATATGAATATCTTGTTCTGCTGAAAAATGACATCTGTGTGTCAAGGTTTTTCTCAGACCTTTAAAATACCCAGAGAAATACACTAAAACATTTGAGGTTATGGTAAACATAACTGTTAGCCCACGGGTTCACTCGAACTTTAAAATACCTGATACAACACTGGAAGCATCTGATGTGATATGATATGATGTGGTTGATGTAAGGTTTTTGCATGGGGTTGACGTTGTCAATGCAGTGTTTACAGTCTTCACGAAAAACATTTTGAGCCACTTGCCCTCTCCGGCAAGTATTCTCTGAAATGTACATGCCCGAATGACATTCTAGTTGCCCATATATTTTGCAGAAATATTTTTGAAATATTGAGTAAAGAAGTGTACACCAGACAACTTGTAGATGCCATTCGTTTCCAGTGTTTAACATTTCGTGATTTTAAACCTTTAGTAATGGCCAGCTGAGTTATAGTTTATGCGTTTTTAAAGCAGGGGCTTGTCGGTCACTGAGCTCGCGATGTTTACATGCCTGCTGACATTTCCATACGTCTCGTGCGTCGGACGCCCGGCTATATTCGAAGACTGTGTTTACTCTGCGCTGTGGCTCGCTACTGATGCAGAGATGCCAACCACTACGATTTATCCGTATTTTATACGAGTTTTTATTCCTTTTGCACCACTACGACCAGTTTGTATCAAACTACGAATTTCACTGTAATCGGAAAAAATTTTTTTTTTTTAAATTATTGTTCTTTTTTGTCAATTTATTGTCATTTTTGACCCTCAGACTGCAGGAAATTGCATCTCAGAATCAAAAAATTTTCCGGGGGGCATGCCGAACCCCCCTAGCAAACTCGGGTCACTACATGACCCTCGAACTACTAATTTGATGGCCAGAAACTACAGATTGCTTCATATGTGTTGGCATCTCTGCTGTATCATTGTTTCTACGCCTTCTCTTTCTAGCCGAGGAGGACATTGATGATCTGAGTGACATTAGGTCTAGGACGTCTAGCGTGGCATCTGTGCATAGCGTTGGCAAGGAGCAGAAGCAGTACGCCCCCGAAGACGGTAAGAGAGCGTGTATCATCAGTCTAACATCGCCTATCATATTGCATATCATCAGCAGTCTCATTCTGATATTGATATTATGTCATTCTCCTTTAAGCCTGAGTATAAACATGCAATAATCTAAATACGAATGCTGTTGCAATTTCATTGACTACTAGTACTAGTTACTGCTGCTATGATATTGCTACTTCTGATGTTATATACATCTACCGCATTATTTCATTGCTGATTTCTTTCATTATGTTGTATGCTTTGATGTTAGCATTCCAAGTTTTAGATGGAAATATATGGTAGACATAAATTAGACAATAGGGTAGACATGTTTGAGTACGAAAATGAATGCGTTTGTTGAAAGCTTCATTCAACAGTTATTACAGCAGCTATTTTGCTAAGGCAGTACAAGGAAGGTATTTTCACTATTGTAATGTCTTTATGTGATTATGCTAATGAATCTAACCCCGCTCATGTGTATTGTATGTATCACTTGTATTCTCTGCAGCCTACATCCTGAGTAATATGTTGTTGGTACAGTTATGGTTAGGATTGATTCGTATAGTATCTTAGTTATTATTATATTATAGTGGGAGGAGAGCACCGTCGCCCCTACAGTTACCACCTCAAAATCACCACTTACTATATTGTCCTGATAATTTATCACTTCTTTCTAGGCCTTCACTGTGGTAACCATCTTCAATACGATGCGGTTTTCCATTGCCATTTTACCGTTTGCCGTCCGATGTGTGGCTGAGATGAATGTGTCTATTAATCGTATACAGGTAGCCGAAATGTAGATTGCATGGTGTCCTCATGTGTGTTTCAGTTATGATATACTCTTCTACTTATGTGCATGCATGTAAACGGCTTTGTTATATTTCTCTGCGTTACTGAACATCTTACTTGAAATTCTATTGCAACTCTAAGGAGTTATCTCTTCACTTTCGATATATGATATCTTATATGGTTCTGTCATCTTATATGATTCTATAGTGGATGCTACTTTTGATTTATTTAAATGTTTATAGAACTAATATTACATAAACGCACCATACACATACAAAAATATATTTCAGTATATATATTAATATAGCTGTGCACACGTGCACTCGTATTCATTCCAGCACACGTGGCGAGTTAAGGTTGCAATTTCTCGATAGCAGAGCACATGTAGTGATAATCCTGGCAATACAGTGGGAGGGTAACAATTCTGTCGGATTCAGATGTGACACTCGGGTAAAAATGCAGATTTTGGCTATTTCTCTACATAGCTACATAGCTAGGCAGATAAAGTCCACGAGAGAGTTAATTTTGCAGTAGTGACATTTGCGTGGTACTTTATTTATGAAAAGGATGATGAACTTGCTTTTAGTAATATTTGAGGAATACCTGTCCTTTTGAACCTCAAGAGAAATGATAAGCTTGATAGTTGCCTTTTCTGCTATTCTTCCCAAATGCTTTGAATGGTACCCTCATACCTACATTAGATAGGCGGCAAATTTAGTATTACATTAAAATATCGAAACCTAATTGAAGTAAAAACAACTTATAATGTAGTATTTCTGTTTATTGCATGGATTTAGTTATTGTTCTCTTGGGCTGGCCAACATATTAGAATGCCGCACTAATATAATATGTAAAATGCCATTCTGGTTCACATCTAGTTTTCACTAATGAGCTGCTGCTTATCATAACTTATGTGCATTTGTGCGTGCGTGCGTGCGTGCGTGCGTGCATGTGAGTGTGTGCTATGTATGCACGCTATGTATGCTATGTGTGCATGTGGGCGAACGTGTGTAAATGTATATATCATCTATCTTAGTGGTTTCTAATCTTTATTTCTCTTTAGTTTCCTCTACTTTTCAGCACTACAATTCTGAACCTTAGAAAAAGTAGAATTAATTTAGCCAGCTATTTTACATGGCATGTACTGACTTGTTATCAACTTTCAGCTTGGAGTGGCAGCACACTCACTACCCTTTGCTACCTCATGCTATTATCATAAGTTTAAACAGCACGTTTTTAACATCTAATAATGTGGTCACACTCTGTTATTTTAGTAACACTAACTTTACTGATCTCATGATTTTTAATATCACGTGAGCTGGCGTTTTTGTTTTTGTTTCTTCTTTATTAAATTATCAATTGCATGCTAACCTTATATGATTTCTGTATTTGAATAACTCTTGTTTGTTTCATCACTCTATCTCTTGTGCTCGTCAGATTGTTTGGCTGTTCATCCTGACACTATTTGTTTTCTTTATTTGTTCTTTTTGCATTGCATGATTTATTTAACATTACAGGCGTTTGCTACTATGACTGTATTTGGAATAAGTGCCTTCGGTGTGCGACTGATTAGTTTAGGACCGAAATGCTTTGGAGACTTTTGGGGTTCTTTAGGCCGATTTCAGGTACTGAATGTGGGAAATCATTAATTGATATTTGGGACAGAGAATCTCATTGCTGTGGTGTAGCAACCAACTACTATGTGTAGTGTCACATTCACTCAGTATGTCCATTATTGTTTCTGGCTCATTTATTAATATTTTACATAATACCATAGTGGCAATCCTTCCACCCCATCAACACTAATTTGATTATACTTCATATGATTAAAAGAGATCAGTTGCAAACCTTAACCATGATTTTATATAAAGCTAATGCAGGTACATTACAAGACACGAGTTGCCAAATTTTACACATGTATGAAATTAAATACACTTGCTATTACATTAAATTTGTGAATATTATGTGACACATTTTAATATTGTATGTGCTCTGCATATCTCATTTTTATGTTCTAACGTAATTCCCAGCAACCCAGGGACTGTTGGGATACTTAGAATTATTGGCCATGGTGTGATATGCATGTTGTCACCCTTAAATGCAAATGTTGTTCCAAACGTAAATACATTAATAGCTGGGGGCCTTGAGAACACAATGCAATTTTAGCTTGAGCTATTACTTATTTACAATAAATATATTTTTCTTTGCAAATTTAGACAAGTAATCATTTATTTAATATTTGCTTTACCTGTGATATAGCTAATTTAGCCAGAATTCTTGTAGATTTTATACTAAAATATCCTGGTACATTTAGAAAAGATTTGCTTTGCCTTTGTACAATAATTAGTCTTCTTCTGACTCCTTGTAGAAAACTACTCATATGCTTGTCTATCTGTCTTGCCTCTACCATTTCTTACTAGGTTTGTGCATGAAAATATTTGTTGTATCTGTGAAATATTTAATATACATACTAATAATGATAAATTAAATACTGAATTTATGTTTACTTACATTTAACTGTAGTAAATTTAAAAAAAGTGTAGCCTACAAGAAGTTAAAATGTTGACAGCTTTTTGATAGTAAAAAGATCAGTGTGAAGTACTCGACATTATCGTAAGGAAAAAGTGTGTAAATACTGACCACAGACTATGGCTGGCATTTTAATGCTTGTTCTTGCTGGTTGGTCGTGTCTAGACTATCCTGCTCATGGAGGAGGTCACACACAAGGTCGTGAAGCCATCCAAACCTGAGCTGGCCTTGGAAATAAAGAATGCAACATTTTCTTGGGATGCCCCGACCTCTGTTGGCCCAAGCTCTGTGGCCAACTGTGAAGCCAATGGGAAAGCTAGCGGCGGAAAGTCACCAAATAAAGAGAAATATGGAAAAGGTATCTTGTATTTTCGTTCTGGCTAGCCAGGATATAATCAAATATAAGCGTTGATTACATGTAAGTTAATTCTTGTACAATAGTTTACTTGTGTGAGTGTTTAAGTATTATACCTGAGACATCTAATTAACTGAGAATCTAATTAAATATCGTGGTGATACTCGAAGTCTTAGAATGCTTTAGATATGAACTTGTCATGAATATAACAGCTGATTTTATCTGTAATTGCAATTAGCGAAATCAAAGAAGGGAGCACCAGTGGATGTTGTAGATGAGGAGGAGGAAGAGTTGCAGCAGGCAGCGACCATGGAAGTGAAACAAGTGGAAGCACTACAAAACATTGACCTGCAAGTGGAAAAGGTAGGCACAGCTGTAATTGACCTCACGCTACGTGATCTGGGGATAGACTGTTACTTCTCATATTGCAGACAGCAGTTCCTCATGCTTATTTAATTCATAATCCGGGAGAGAGAGTTGCTGTCATCAGCTGTATTGGGTGCGCTAGTAAAGCATTTGATAAAAGGTTTCGTAATTCACTTAAATGAGACACGATGGAAGGATCCTTGAGGAATTGTGTTTCGGTATTAATGTGATGGTTGTACTGTATTTTCAGGGGAGACTAATCGGCATCTGTGGCAGTGTTGGGAGTGGCAAGAGCTCACTGCTAAGTGCTGTGCTGGGCCAGGTGAGTGTCTATACTGAGTTGCCAATCACTTCTATTGTAACAATTTAATATGATTGGGCCAATTTTACATTTGATCTCGTCTGTTCTTCATGCTATCTGCTGCATGCTTTTTGCACTGTGCATGGTCATCAGTATAATGATCTTTATGCCTTCACGTCAGATTAATGTGTCATTTGCATAACTCAACTTCAGGGTTCAACGGGTTGACTTGATTACTATTTATTACGACTTTATTATTATTACCTCCGCCAAGGGGTTGGCAGGAGGTTATGTTTTCATCGGCGTGTGTTTGTTGGTTTGTGCGTTTGTTTCTTTGTGTACAGCCTAACTCAAAAAGTTATGGACGGATTGTCATGAAATTTTCAGGATAGGTCAGGAATAGGCTCACCTAGAATTGATGAGATTTTGGTGGTGATCCGGATCCAATTAATGAATTAAATTTTTTTTTAGGATAGGTCAGAAATGGGGTAACTTAGAATTGATTACATTTTGGTGGTGATCCGGATCCAATTAATTATTTAATTAATCAATTAATTAATAAAATTTTTCACAGTGACAGAATTCAGCTGCCTTGGCGGAGGTCTGCGCTCTCCGAGTGCTCTAGTTAGTATTATTATCGTCATCATCATTATCATCGCCACTATCATCATCATCATTATTGCATGTCTGTTGCAGATGCGTATGAATGATGGTACTTTAGGTATTGATGGAAGGTTTGCCTATGTTGCTCAGCAAGCGTGGATCATCAATGCCTCTGTTCGGGAGAACATCACGTTTGGTGCTGATTTTGACAGTAAAAGGTACATTATTTTTTGCTAGAATACAAGCCAATTTGATAGTCTAGGTTGCTTAGATACGGACGAGGTCATGTTGATTGTAAATGACTATATCAGATATAAAATTTCTAACACATAATAGTTTTTATTATAATAATAATTTGTATTATTATAATAATAATTTGTATATAATTAGTATTATAATTATTTGCAACAGCAAGTTTACTACAACATACTTTCGAATCGAATGCCATTAATTAATCTATTTTATTTGAATACAAGATATTATGAGGCCATCTATGCATCGTGTCTGAATACCGATATTGCAATGCTGGCCAATGGAGATGAGACCGAGGTATGAAATTATACAGTAGTGAGAAAATGTAACTACTGCCTGGTCTTTCTCATACGTTCGTGTTATTCCTTATGTCCTTCCTGTGTATTTCTTTATCTTGTCCGTGCATGTATCTATTGTAGTGTTGGTGAAGGTAGCAGATAAATAACCAGTACGTCTGAGTATGTCCACCAGTACACTCACACCCACTAACATTTTCTAACTTACGACAAGTGAGTCTAAACCGTAAAACATAATCGTTATCGTAACCGTAATCGTAATCGGAGCACATTCGGTACCGCCCCGCGGAACACTCGCCACGTTCTGTTCGATGATCGGTGACCTCTGTGTGACCTCACAGGTCGGCGAGCGCGGCGTGAACCTGAGCGGAGGACAGAAGCAGCGCATCAGTCTCGCGCGCGCGTTTTACACGAACAGCGACATCTACCTGCTCGACGACCCGCTGAGCTCCGTGGACACTCGCGTCGGCCAGCACATATTCAAGCACCTCATCCGCGGCTCGCTGAAGGGCAAGACGATTCTCTTTACACAATATATATATATATTATATAGTAAAGTATATTTTGCCTTCTTGTAGGTAAGCTGATGACAGAGGAGGAGAGTGGTACAGGCAGTGTGAAGTGGGTGACGTATAAGTCGTACATAGCAGCTGCAGGAGGCTGCTGCGTCTTGTTTGGAGTCGTCACGCTCTTCCTCATCGTAGTTTGCACCATAGGCTTCAGCAATATCTGGCTAAGCTACTGGCTCAGAGCAGGCAGTGGGGTAAGATGTGTTCGGTGCATACGTGCGCGTGAAGGCTGTATGTGTGTGTGCGCTTACGTCTGTCTGTCTGTGTGTGTGTCTCTGTCTGTGTGTCTGTCTGTCTGTCTGTCTGTCTGTCTGTCTGTCTGTCTGTCCGTCCGTCTGTCTGTCTGTCTATGTCTGTCCGTGTATCGGCACATGTGCGTGTGCACGTGTATGTGCTGTGTTTTTGTATCTATGTGTGCTTGGGTGCTTGTGTTGTGTGTGCATCTGTGCATGCGTTCTCTTGTGTGCGCGTGCACGTGCACGCGTGTGTATGAGCTTCAGTGTGTGTGTTTGCGAGTGCATATGTTCAAGCTACTGACTCTGGGTGGACAGCCGGTTAAGCTTCATTAGTGTGCGCATGCATGCATGAATGCATGTATGTAATCACACAGTGAATATAGCTAGCGGATGCACAGCGCGTTCTGTAAGAGTGATGAACGCTGTATGTGTTGTATTTCCTGGAAGTAAAGACTGAAGAACCAACGTTTACTATAATTAATACGAACAAGGAATTTATTCCACTGCAGTCCAGGCTGCAATATTGTAGTTTGACACTGGCTTCGGGGAAGTACTTGGTGCCACCTATTGGCCACGTTATAGCGCATGTTACGACCACCGCCGGTGGGCGAAACATGTTATGAGGGGTGCGAAAGAAATGGAAGCAACCGGCGTCGGTAACCTACCAGAAATTTGGCTAATTAAGATTCTGGGAGCCTCACTTTCGTGCACAACATTTCCGTTACCCGCTCCCTTGTTTGAATTCTGACTTATCAATTCTCATATTTGCTCGCTATAAAAAAATAGTCCAGCAATTTAACCAGGGTGGTCGCTCAAAGGCTATGCTTTACTATATTACACTAATACTTAATCTCACAATATGTCGTTGTTTGTTCTTCCTCGCAGGGCGTTAACATGACGCGGGAGGTGACTGACGGCAACATGACGTATGAGGAGACGTACGTCAGCGAGAGCATCATGGACAACCCACGCGTTGGCTTCTACCAGCTCGTCTACGGTCTCTCCATCATCGCCATGGTTACAACAGCCTGCTTCAGAAGTGTCATCTTCATGAAGGCTAGTTCATAGATAGCATATGTCTGTATTGGACGTATTTAGTATAGTATGTAATTGATTGCTGTTTGTTGATAGTTAATAGATAGCATATGTCTGTATTGAACATATTTAGTATATTATATAATTGATTGCTGTTTGTTGATAGTTAATAGATAGCATATGTCTGTATTGAACATATTTGGTATGGTATATAATTGATTGCTGTTCGTTGCCGAGTGGCTAAGCCATCGCACTTGCTGCTGTCAATACATTGGTCAATGGTGATACTCTTTAGAAACTCCTTATTTAAATATATATTAGCCATCAATTGTACTGTAGTAAGAGTAATAGTAGGTAAAAACAGCCGAGTGTTTGGTTGTTCCTGGCGTATTTTCACCAATGGCTTAAAAGATAATATATTATCCTGTAGAGACCTTCCCATTCAGGCATCCTCCGGTGTCTGTCGGTGATGAGCAATGTTATACCCTGATTCACTCGTACTTTTACTTACTCTTACCCTGCCTTGCTGCAGGTGTCCCTGATAGCATCCAGCAGGCTCCATGACATGTTGTTCATCAAGGTGCTGAGAAGTCCGATGCGATTCTTTGACAGTACACCCGTCGGCCGCATCATCAACCGCTTTTCCACCGACATGGATGAGAGTAGGTTTACCTGCACACAACACACAATGTCGAGTGTTTCTATTATACACAGTGCAGATGATATGCATAATATATTATAATTTATCATACCTGTCTCAGACGTTATTGTCATATGGTGCTTAATAACAATGTTGCCGTGTTGTTGCTACAGTTGATGTACGGCATGTCGTACCTCTATGAGATGTTGTCATCGTGTTGTGTGTTCTAACAATGTTGCCGTGTTGTTGCTACAGTTGATGTCAGGCTGCCCTACCTCTCTGAGATGGCACTGATCACCCTACTGTTCATCTTTACCGCTCTCTTCCTCATCGCGGCTGTGTTTCCATGGTTTCTCATCGGCGTGATTCCTCTCTGCCTGGCATTCTCCATAGTGATGAAGTGTTTTCAGGTGAGGCCATGCAGTGTGCAGATTCACTGTCTGTCAACATTCAGGGTGACTT
>NW_014577283.1:428538-433860 GCF_000485595.1 Priapulus caudatus | reverse complement strand
ACCTGTCTCAGACGTTATTGTCATATGGTGCTTAATAACAATGTTGCCGTGTTGTTGCTACAGTTGATGTCAGGCTGCCCTACCTCTCTGAGATGGCACTGATCAACCTACTGTTCATCATTACCACTCTCTTCCTCATCGCGGCTGTGTTTCCATGGTTTCTCATCGGCGTAATTCCCCTCTGCCTGGCATTCTCCATAGTGATGAAGTGTTTTCAGGTGAGGCCATGCAGTGTGCAGATTCACTGTCTGTCAACATTCAGGGTGACTTCATCACTTGTGGAAACGCTTCCCATAAGACACACGTACACAAGGGAAAATAACCCCTAAGTTATGAGTTTAAACAAAGAAAAATAAGCCATGTTATGTGTCTACATGAAAACAGTTCCAGGTTATTCAAGCCAGATTTGTTAAAACCCCGATTGTTTTGCAACGACATTTTAGAGGTGGGTTCAAACCAGGGTTATATAACGTAGGTTACTTGTAACTGGATATTTGAGCTGAGTGTAAATCTGAGACCTAGAACACCATGGCAGACCATGTTACAATGGTGATAAATCTGTGTATATGAAAGCAACATGTATATGAAGCTCGATTTTGTCCAGGTGGCAGCACAATCATGCGGTGTCATGTCAGTGATCAAAACTAAAGAGTTCGAAACTCACTGCTGTTTTATGTCAAATGTGGATGCGTGATTATAGTAATTTGTGGGTATATACTATTATTTATGCACGCACTATCATAATATACTCTAGAAAAATTCTAGGGTATAGTATCCCTTTAACACAGCATGCTTAATAAGGTGTTCTCAACTGGTGGTTTTAGTGTTGTCATTAATGCCAGGTTAAAAATGACATTTCTATTACAGACGTCTATTCGGCAACTGAAGAGACTAGAGAACCTGACTCGTTCTCCCTTGTTCAGCCACGTAACCTCATCCGTACAAGGCCTGGCAACAATACATGCATACAACAAAGCTAGAGACACCATAACCAAGTAAATAGCATAGTTCAATGCGATTGTATTCAGTGCTGCAAGGTAATCACATAGCATGTGAAAATGCAAGAAGTATTGAAATGATGACAACATACTGCTAGTGTCGTATACATACAGCGAAACGTAACGTTTTTCTCCTCGTTCTTTCTTTCAAGGTTTAACAGTCTGCTCGACGACCATACTACTACGTATTTCCTGTTCCACTGTGCGGCTCGCTGGCTGGCCGTGCGTCTTGATGTCATTACACTGAGTGCGACTGTCACCACTGCACTGCTGTGCGTACTGATGGTTGGAGACCAGGGGGCAGCATGGTCTGGCCTCGCTCTCACCTACGCGATGACGGTATGACGACAATCATTCGGCACGCGAAAACCGAAGAAACCTCTATTATAATTTATTCATTATTGGTTGACGAATATTTATCAACTCAGCAATGATAATGATTCAGCATACGCAAACCGGGCGGACCTCTATTATAATTTATTCGTTATAGGTTGACCGTATAATTAATATTCGGCGGCTCAGTCCTTATCAGTCGACCACCTTTTCGAGTGAACGGCTTTTATGGTAAACAGATTCTGTGAGGAATGACGTTTACAGTGCAACTTTTTCTGCAGTGTTGTTATGCCTGATGTAGAAATTTGCCTACATGTGGGTGTGACAAGATGGGATAGTGTTGATGTTGGTTTTGCCCTGGTGTTCGACGTCGCGTTTCGTTTCGATGCAGCTCAGTGGGATGTTTCAATTCACGATACGTCTGCTATCAGAGGCTGAGTCACGGTTTACCTGTGTTGAACGAATTCATCACTATATTCAGGTAGGTGTTGTTAGGCGTAGTGCTGGTTGAATAATACATTCCAATGAAAAAGTCGATAACATTTGTATGTGCGGAATTCTTTGTATTTCCATGTTGCTGTTGTTGCTGCACACAGGACTGTTTGATAACAGGCTCATTCACAAGTACATAATCAGAGCATACAAATATTATCACGTAATCCCATTCCATCAGCCACAATACCGATAACGAATACTAATATAGTTTGACCATAATTTGTTCACCATGCTCCATATTTTATTATAGTACAGTGCCTTCCATTTGATAACTAATAATGTGGAACTTGCTTTAAAGTTAAAGAAAACTTAAGAAGTTTAAAGAAAACTTTCTGCATCTGAACCTTTGGTTAATGTTAATTTCCTATTGGTTACTGGTTGCTGACCATGCTGTTAATGTGGTAACTACTGATGACTCTTAAGGGGTTAGTGTCAGAGTTAGGCTTAGGTGTTATTGTGAAGTTTGTGGTTTCAGAGCATCCAGAAACATTGGTTCTATATAGAGTAGTGCAGTGAATGTGGTCCATAAAGACATACCAGGTTCTTATTTCACACAAGCTTATTGAAGCAACATGAGGTAGTACAGTATACATGTGGCCCGAAGCTGTAGTTCATGTCTCCACTTCTGATATTTTTTATTTGCGACTGTCAAACCTTACAGCATCTGGAATCCGAGAGTTCAACTGAGGTGGAACTCCTGAACCATGCAGAGAAGAGCTGGCCACAGAACGGCTCGATCAGGTTCCAGAAGGTGTGTCTGAAGTACAGGGAAGGCCTCCCGCTTGTGCTGAAGGACCTCACGTTAGAGATCAAAGCTGGAGAGAAGATTGGAATCTGCGGCAGGACCGGAGCTGGTGAGTGCATCTAATTTGTTTCTTTGCCTTCTTTTTCAAAATAAATATATTTATTAGAAAATAAGATTTTGAATTTATTTTGATTAATAAGGTATTAAATATTTAAATAATAATAACAAATGTAATGGGCCGTGTTTCGAATCACAATTGTATTTTAATTGAGTAATTGTTTTATTTGTTGTCGTATCAGGTACTACAGATATGTACCCGAGGTAGTTTTAGGTTGTTTAGTATTATGTTTATATTTTTATATGAGGTATGTTTAGGGTTAGGGTTAGGGTTAGGGTACACTTCTGTAGTACAAGTCTGGTACACTTTGTGTATACATGTATGTACCTCGGGTACGTATCTACATGTAGTACCTGATACGACAACGAACCCTTGAACGTTATTTTCCATGCTGACTACTACAGACCACAGATAGATATCAGAAACGTACATGATTGCAACTGTAATAACAAGCAGCAATAATAATAACAACAACAATATGAACCATACTGTCCAGATGTAACCCAGATGAAGAGATTATGTAGATTGTTGTTCACCCATTGCTGTATATTTGCGTGCAGGGAAATCGTCGTTAGGTACAGCGTTGTTTCGCCTGGTCGAGCTGGAATCTGGATATATCAGCATCGACACGGTCGACATCTCCAAGGTCGGCTTGGAGGACCTGCGATCACGTATCGCCATAATTCCTCAGGATCCAGTTCTGTTTGCTGGTACAATCAGGTATTGATGGCTGTTGTTATGCCACGGCTATACGCTGATAAATGAAAAACAACCAACAGGACCAATAACAAATTCACCTACCGTGTTGAGTAAACATGCACCCACTGTCGTAAGCCTGTGGTAATGAGTTTACAGGAATTATAATAGTCAGTGTGTGCGTTCGTTTTATCATCGCTTTGTCTGTTATGTATTTATAGTCCAATGTTACTTGCTGGCCCAAATATAATTTTATAATGTTTTCTCTGCTAGTTGCCCACAAACAGAGATGGCTAGTTTGAGTGTGCAATTCTTTATTGCACTCCTGATTTCACCATACCCCATTTACATTTAAAATGACATTTACTTTTACGTTTACATTTTAAAATGAATTTGGCAATGAACTAAGTGCTTTACTGATTTGTTATTTACCATATTTACTACAACCTTCTTTTCAGGTACAATTTGGATCCATTCAATAGTAGTGACGATGAAAGCTTGTGGGCAGCACTCGAGAAAACGCACATGAAAGAGAATGTAAGGAAAATTTAAATACAATGTAACAAATACTGTAAGTGTGATGTGACTGTAACAGTGCTTTCATTATGAAATCTGGTAAAACTATATGCCCCTTCAGTGAACTGAACATTGTTTTTAGCTCATCTGACATAGTCAGATGCAGCTTGTAGAATCGCATGATCGTCCGTCCGTGTGTGCGTGCGTCCGGTCGTGCGTCCGTCAACAGTTAGGCACAAATCTTAACCGCTCAACGTACAGTCACGATATTTGGGACGTTGGGGGGGATCGTCAAAACGAGTTGGGATGTCGAAGCTGGGGGTCAAAGGTCAAAGTTCAAGAGGTGTAAAAGAAGGGGGAACATTCCCTCCTTAACTCAAGGTATAGGGAGGAAATGCAGAATTGCGGCACAAATCTAAACGGCTCGACCTAGGCTCGTGATAGTCGGTGTATAGCATTATGATAGGAAAAGCCATCACTGTGTCGAAATTGGAGGTCACAGGTCAAAGGTCAATGGAGCACAGGGCAGATTTTAGACATTTTCTGAGGACATGGTCTGACGGAGCGATTGAAAAACTTTTTTGTTTTAGCTGTGACCTAGCATTTTTATGGCTTTATTGAAAGGACCATGAAATGTACTTTCTGCTGACATGCGAAGAGTAAGTGTCGGATAACCTTTTGACCCTCAAGAGGAGGCGTGTAACATGGATTGTTGACTGTTAACAAAGGACTGAACTGCTTTTGCTATTGTGGATGTGAGGCTACAGTTGCACAGTTCAATTGCAAAGGCAAATGTTTGTTGAACAAGGTTTATGCTCCTTAAATCATATTATTTTCTAAAGCAGTCTGTATTAGCACCCTGAGTAGCACTGTAATAGCACACTGTAAATGAATTCTGAATGTTCGCGTGTGTAGGCAAAAACATGCGGGCAGCCCATTACGCATGCATGGGGGTGAACTGGCATTATTCTAATCATAATTTATTGCCTGGCAACCTGCAATGCAGATGTTTAACTCACAGCCTGAGCAAATTCTCGCCTGCCTGAATATACTTGGATTTCAGCAACTCAATGGAGTGAGGTTATCACGCAGACGAAGGGTGATGCCATCTTTGATTATTGATGACACTTGCACGCGCCATCTCGCCGGAACTGCTTTTGCTATTAGAGCCCCCTGCCACCCGCCCGCTTTCCCACTCTCCCCCCACCACCACCACTACGCTCGCGGCTCGGACGCATATTCCATGATAACATGTTAATATAGCCAAGTCATTAAAGTTACACAGCTGTATCTTTATTACTGTACTACCGGTATTAGCAAGCTAGCGATCATAGATTTAGATCTTGTATTAGTAATATCGTTAGATATATGCTCTGAGCGCAAACACGGGGATGGCGAGGGTGCCTCTTCAGTCGTTTGCA
>NW_014577283.1:424509-427416 GCF_000485595.1 Priapulus caudatus | reverse complement strand
GTTTGGATCCAACGGGAAACGTGAAAATCTTGGACAAGGGAAAATTTTGACAAAAAAGTATTTGTGGTCTGGTTCCCATTCGGTTTTGACCTCTGGAAACATGTATTGCATACTGATAAGTTCATGGGGCCTGTGCACCGAACGTTTGGACAAAGCGCTATTTGATGTAATGACTTTATCAGTTTTGACTTCTGAAACATGTATTAGATACTGCATAAGTTCATGGTGAATGCAGGAACATTTGACAAAACAGTAGTTGGCTCTGGCATTACCATCGTTTAACTCTGACAACATGTATTGCTTAACTGATAAGTTCAGTGACTGCCTGCACGAAACATTTGACAAAGAGATATTCTTTGTTGGGGCCCACAGTTTTGACCTTGAAGCGGGCGTATTGCATACTGATTAAGTTCATCATGGCTGTCTGGACTGTGGCAGGGAAACATTTGATAAGAGTATTGTGGCTGTGATCCCATCGAGTTTTTGACTCCTGAAACATGTATTGCATCTACTGATAAGTTCATGTGACTGTACAGACAAGGATTTGCTAAGAGTATTTGTTTCTGGCCACGTTTTTTTGTTTTGTTTGTTTGTTGTCGTAGTGTGCCCGTTTGTCAGTGTGGTGCGTAGTGTGGTGTTGTGTGGGCTGCGTGCGTTGCGGTGTGCGTCGCGTCTGCTGGTAGTGTGTCGCGGTACGTATGGTTTTGTTTATAGTATCTCATAGCCTGATAAATCTACATGATCGCGAATAATAATTCGGCTCTAGACACATGTCACTCTCGTCGTTTCGTCGTTGTATTGTTTGAATGCGCACGTCATCTCCTGAGAAGCAAACGTGATTGTGATGCAGGTTCTGATGTTGGATGAGGCTACGGCGGCCATCGACACAGAGACGGACGCCGCTCATACAGGCGACGATCAAGGAGGCGCGTTGCGGGCTGCACCCTGCTCACGATCGCTCACCGCATCAACACTGTGCTCGACTACGACCGTATCCTCGTGATGAGCGATGGACGGGTGAGTGGAGAGTAGTAGTGAGTAAGGAGGAGGGGTGAGGGGGGAGAGGAGCAGTTGAAGCTGAGTGGAGAGAGCTAGATGGAGTGATGAGGAGGAGGGGTGAGGGGACGCAGGGTAGTTAGACTGATGGACAGAGAGGATATGTGAGTGATGAGGAGGAGGGCCGACGCCGTGGCAGCGGGGCGGGAGGGCTAGTTGAAGCTGAGTGGAGGAGCAGGAGGGGGAGCGGGTGAGGGTGAGGGGAGGGTAAGTTGAAGCTGGGACGAGCGACGGTAATGTGCGCTGATGAGGCAGGCGTGAGGGCGGGGGCGTTAGTTGAAGCTGAGTGGAGAGTAGTATGAGTGTCGCTGATGAGGAGCGCAAGGGAGGCGTGAGGGGGAGAGGAGCCAGGTTTGAAGCTGAGTGGAGAGAGATATGTGAGTGAGGAGAAGCGGGGGAGGGGAGGGTAGTTGAAGCTGAGTGGAGAGAGATAGTGAGTGGTGAGGAGGAGGGGTGAGGGGGGAGGGGTAGTTGAAGCTGAGTGGAGAGAGGTAGTGAGTGGAGAGAGGAGGGGTGAGGGGGGAGGGGTAGTTGAAGCTGAGTGAAGGGAGGTGGTGAATGAGAAAAGAGGGGGAGGGTGAGGGACAGTTGAAGTTAGGTGGAGAGGGTGGGGGTGAGGGGCAGTTACAACTGAATGGATGGGTGTGGGTAAGGAGAGAGTGAGGGGAGTGAGGGACAGTTAAAACTGAGTGGAGGGGGTGTGGGTGAGGAGAGAAGGAGGGAAATGAGGGAGGGAGGTGAATGGAGGGGGAGGGGCTGTTAGAGGTGAGTGGAAGAGCGTTGGTGAGGGGTGGTTATAGGTGAGTGGGGGTGGGAGGGGGAGAGGCAGTTAAAGGTGACTTAAAGGGCGTGGGTGACTGGCAAAGGGATACAACAGGTGAGGGTGAGTGTAGTGAGCCTGGTGTCATCAAGGACATCCACGTTGTGAGGGGATGTCGTGTGATAGTGCTGGTAGCAACAGAACTAGTGGTAGCAGCCGTAGTAGCAGCAGTAACAGCAGCGGCGGCGGCAGCAGCAGCGACAGCGGCAGCAGTAGTAGTAGCAGCAGCAACAGCAGCAGCAGCGCCGTCGTAATAGTAATGTTGAAATTTCTACAAAATTAGGAGATAAGTGTAGATAAGAGGAGATAGTATCATAGTAGGTAAGAGATAGATAGGGATAGTAGATAGTAGATAAGGATAGTAGATAAGAGGAGATCGATTGTGATTCGCGTTTTGTATTCTTTGTTTTAGATGAGGGTTAGGGTTAGGGGTAAAATTAGTGCTATGGCTATGCTGATTAGTGTAATGGTTATGGTTAGTGTTGTCATAAGGGTTAGTGTAAGGGTTAGGGTTATGGTAAAGGGTGAGAGTAAAGGTAAATGTATGGGTTTGGTATATGGTAAGAGTTATGGTAATGTCATGGCTAGAAATATGGTCAGGTTATGGGAAGGGGTATATGTTATATAATAAAAATATTATAATATAATATAATATAGTATACTATAGTATAGTATAGTATAGTGTAGGTACTATACTATACTATACTATACTATACTATACTATACTATACTATACTATACTATACTATACTATACTATACTATACTATACTATACTATACTATACTATACTAATAGTATAGTATAGTATAGTATAGTATAGTATAGTATAGTATAGTATAGTATAGTATAGAGTATAGTATAGTATAGTATAGTATAGTATAGTATAGTATAGTATAGTATAGTATTAATATAATATAATATAATATAATATAATTTAATATAATATAATATAGCCGGGGTTATATTTAGAGTTAAGGCTAGGATTATGATTAGGTCACGCAGCACAGCCACGTGTCATCACCAGCTAGA
>NW_014577283.1:422077-424499 GCF_000485595.1 Priapulus caudatus | reverse complement strand
CCTGCCGAGCAAATTGCCAACATTGAAAAACGAACCCCCCCCCCCAATATAAAGCTGGCTACGGGCCTGTATTAGCACACTAAATGAACCCTGAATGCTCGCGTGGGTAGGCAAAAACATGGGGCAGCCCATTACGCATGCATGGGGGTGAACTGGCATTATTCTAATCATAATTATTGCCTGGCAACCTGCAATGCAGATGTGTTAACTCACAGCTGAGCGAAATTCTCGCCTGCCTGAATATACTTGGATTTCAGCAACTCAATGGAGTGAGGTTATCACGCACGAAGGGTGATGCCATCTTTGATTATTGATGACACTTGCACGCGCCATCTCGCGGCAACTGCTTTTGCTATTAGAGCCCCCTCCACCCGCCCGCTTTCCCCACTCTCCCCCCACCACCACCACTACGCTCGCGCTCGACGCATATCCATGATAACATGTTAATATAGCGAAGTCATTAAAGTTACACATGTGTATCTTTATTACTGTACTACCGGTATAGCAAAGCCTAGCTATCATAGATTTTAGATCTGTATTAGTAATATCTTAGATATATGCTCTGAGCGCAAACACGGTGATGGGAGGGTGCTCTTCATTCGTTTGCCAGTGAGTTTTAGCATCAGAACACCTGCCGTCAGGTAAGCGCTGTCGCTCTGCGGCACTTGTTGTTATTCCTGAGAGCACTGAGACTTTCTTGTGCATGAACTTGTATCAGGTTTCAATTGTGTGAATGTGTACACAGATGGGTAATTTGAAACAACACGCTGGCACGGAGTATTCTGCCGCAGGTTGTCCACCTAGGGATATAATATCTATAAGAGCTAGCAATAGCTGTTAGAGATCATCATAACTATCATTACTCTACTATATGTGTGTCATGTTCGTGTGTCATACTATATGTGTGCCATACTAGTGTCATGTTTGTTTTCAGATTAAGAATCTAGAGCTTCAACTGAATGCGCCGGTTATTGAGAATGGAGAGAACTTCTCGGTGGGCGAACGACAACTTGTGTGCATGGCACGTGCTCTGCTCAGGAATAACAAGGTAGGCTGACCTACTGAGTATGATACACACTTTCACTCTCGAAATTTTTATTGGAGATAAACTATCCATCCCAGTACTACCTACGAATAATTTTTGTGCTTTATCAGATGGTGATGCCAACTATCATCTTCCTGGAATACATCTAAGATTATCTCTCTTGTTAGCTCATCTGACATAGTCAGATGCAGCTTGTAGAATCGCATGAGCGTGCGTCCGTCCGGCCGTGCGTCCGTGCGTCAACAGTTGGGCACAAATCTTAACCGCTCGACGTACGGTCACGATATTCGGGGCGTGGGGGGTAATCCGAAAACGAGTTGGGATGTCGAAGCTGGGGGTCAAAGGTCAAAGGTCTTGAGGTGTAAAAGAAGGGGGAACATTCCCTTCTTAACTTAAGGTATAGGGAGGAAATGCAGAATTGCGGCACATATCTAAATGGCTCGACCTAGGCTCGTGATAGTCGGTGTATAGCATCATGGTAGGAAAAGCCATCACTGTGCTGAAATTGGAGGTCACGGGTCAAAGGTCAATGGGGCACAGGGCAGATTTTAGACATTTTCTGAGGACATGGTCTGACGGAGCGATTGAAAAACTTTTTTGTTTCAGCGGTGTCCTATATCTCTTGTCAAATGTTCGTGCACAGTCACATGAACTTATCAGTATGCAATACATGTTTCAGGGGTCAAAACTGATGGGGATCCAGACACAAATACTCTTTATCAAATGTTCCTGCATTCACATGAACTTATCAGTATGCAAAACATGTTTCAGAGGTCAAAACTGACGGGCGTCCAGACACAAATACTCTTTGTCAAATGTTCGTGCACAGCCACATAAACTTATCAGTATGCAATACATGTTTCAGAGGTCAAAACTGATGGGTGTCCAAACACAAATACTCTTTGTCAAAATTTCCTTGTCAAGATTTTCACGTTTCACCTTCCGTTTATACTACATTATTTAGTACATTTATTACAAGAATAAACAAGTGCCGCAGAGCGACAGCGCTCAACTGACGTGTACTGTAGCCGGCTATTCTTCTGATAAACTCACTGGCAACCGAATCAAGTGCGCCCTCCGCCACGCGTTGATAGGCTTTGCTATACCGGTAGTACAGTAATAAAGATATAGCTGTGTAGCTTTAATGACTTCGCTATATTAACGTTATCATGGATATGCGTCGAGCGCGAGCATAGTGTGGTGGGTGGGGAGAGTGGGGGTGAGGGTGGGAGGAGGGGCGGGTGAAGGGGCTCTAATAGCAAAAGCAGTTCAGTCCTTTGTTAACAGTCAACAAATCCATGTTTAACCTCCTCTTGAGGTCAAAAAGTTATCAAAGCACATTTCATGGTCCTTCATAAAGCCATAAAAATGCTAGGT
>NW_014577283.1:413996-418564 GCF_000485595.1 Priapulus caudatus | reverse complement strand
TAGTATAGTATTAATATAATATAATATAATATAATTTAATATAATAGAATATAGCCGGGGTTATGTTTAGAGTTAAGGCTAGGATTATGATTAGGTCACGCAGCACAGCTACGTGTCATCACCAGCTAGCGTGGTAGCTTGTTATTGGTAGACAATCTGTAACATCAGCTGCATGCACACTTGCAGGTTGCTGAGTTTGACACGCCACAAACTTTGCTCGCTGACAAGAAGTCCCTCTTCAGCTCCATGGTAGCATCGGCAGACCAGCAAATGCGTGCACAGCTGCCATCATCACAGATATCAGTGAGCCGCTAGTGGACCTGACGACATTTCGTGTCAACCCCAGTGGTTATGCGTATGATTTGACAACACGGTGCGTGTGTGTATACATGTGTGTGTGTATCAGGATATACATGCATCGATGCAGTTGTCGATTACAACAGGTGCTTCTATCTGCAGTTCTCTTTTGTTATGGGGTGAAGTGAATAGTTGTGATTATGTCTGCTCTATATTTGCTCTCTGTGTCAATAGGGTCGCAGAGGAGACGATAGCAAGCGTGGAGATATAGTGAATCTAGCTACGTGGTTTGTGATGCTCACGAACGAGTGTGTTCAGTGACATATATACACAGACCAAGTATAAGCAGGGAGAAAACAAGAGGTGCAAGGAGGCGAGCGTAGCAAATTTATCCTACACATGTCGTTTTACGTTTCGCATTCACACTGGCCTGCCTCCATGCGTGTATAACTAAGTTAAACTCACAATATTACCAATGTGTTGTAACTACCAACAGCTATTAATTGGCAGATATTTTTCAATAAACTATGACTATGTATGGCAATCACGCACAGAATGATGCGATATTTTAATTTCATGTATAGTTTAATGTAAATTTTAGTCACTCGTATTAAAAGTAATGCAGCACATGAAATCATTATGTAATCGGGGTAATCGGGGCGTAATGTAAGGTTTTCGGCCTGTGATTTGCATATTTATTAGATTGTTTGTAATATTTGTACTGTGAATATATTATATATATATACATATATAAGTATTTTTAGTGCTTCTGACATTTACCTATTTTGATAATAAATCTAAGGAGTCAGTATTTGTGATGAAGTTTAGCTGCAGTGATATGTCTAATTACTAATATGATGTTCCGCGTATACGTTAATATTTTAATTTCCTGTAAAAGGACGTTTAATTTCGTTGCATGTGCGGTCGTTCACACAGATTCGACTTGTATAGTAGCAGCAGCGACATTTCCAACTGGTGCTGGAGATTAAAGCAGCGTCCAGATTGAAAGCGATTATAAGCTAGTATTGTGAAAAACGTTTGATTGTAACGTTTACGTACGTTGCCGGTGTGCGTGGCGTTTTTTGCCTGTGAGCCCTTGTATTGCTTATATACGTGAGCCTTTAGCATGTGTCTACTAGAGCTATTAGCATAGTATACATGTATCCATGTGGGCACGTAAGCTACAACATTTCATACTAATTTCGTCTCGATTTGTCTTGCTATGAGGGATTACGAGATTTCCCATGAATCTCATATAACACTGGCTGCACTCATTCGTTTGATATTATTGTAGTATCGATGGTCGGGTCAACAATTCATTTCATTCCAGGTGTTATTATACATAAACATGAACTTATGTATACTAGGCGCATGCATTGCACACCTATGTATTGTTGTTTCGTAGTATACATGTAGTATAATGATATAAACTACGGATTGTACTCAAATCACTTACATTGTGCAAACCTCATACAACTGTATAACTGGAGAAGGTAATCATACCTGTAGATATATATGTACCTATATAATATACGTAGATAAATAGGTCAAATTGTTAGGTTTATATTACCGTCCTATCAATCTTAGCCACATTACTCGCGCTCAGTAGGCCTATACGTGTGCATCGTAGTGGGCGATTTGCCCTTGGTTGGTTGACTGCGCGGGGGGGGGTTGAATTTGGCGAGTTGACCCATAAGCGAAGAATACATAATTAGTTGCTTTGTAGGTTTCCTAGCTGTGATCTACCGTACCTTGTTTGTACGTTCACGCAGGCATCGTAGATATTGTGTAGTACAAAGTTGGCGAGTTAATGAGCTAGTACTTGTCACGCTATCCGTCAGGTTTCAGGTCGGCACGAAACACGCGAAGTGTGTAGGTGTCGTTATTCTGTCTACACGAAGCACTCTAGCTGCTGGCGTGACGATGTTGTGAAATTCGTGTATTCTTACAATAAATTCCCAGTTTAACGCTCATTTCTTCACAGCAAGCACTCGTGGCCAATGCATTTACTGGGTTGTTGAATGCTCTGAAAGTAGTTGATTTTTCAAAAACTTTGTTGGTGCATAGAAATAATATAGATAGACGCTGTCTCTATATATTTCTATGGTTGGGTGGGTAAAGCCGCAATACACTCACACATACGCGCGCGAGCGCCTAGATGCATTCACGCAGCCACACACTTACATTACTCATACCGATACGTGCATAGTTTTATGCCTTTACTATGTTTATGAAACATGAAATGTAACATATATATGGCAAAATAATTTAACTTTTAAAACCAACGAAAAATAGTAGGCAGATTGAACAAATACACCTGTCAAATATCTTTAATTAATATTTATATGTTTTTTGTATGCATCTAGAAAAATCATTGCAGATCAATTCGAAATAGCGTAAAAAGTTTGTGTACTCCTTTCAGCCACTTATTTACCTGTCAAAATAATTTTAATTGAAACTAATAATTACTATATGTTATGTATTATCTCCTGATCTAACGTTTAAAAATGAACGTTGAAGAGGTTTCAAACATAAAGCATTTTATACCACACTAACGTGCATGGGGTTCGTTGTCAGAAACAAAACCAAGACCAAACGTGTACCAGTGATATCATCAAGAGTACATAATAGAGATTATGTACTCTTGATATCTCATATAACACGTGTTATGAACGATCTATGAACGTGTACAAGTGGCGTTTGTTCTCTGAGTCTTGTTTTGGATATTGTGATGAGTCATGACACGCGCTTCTTGTATTGCTGTGCAGAACGTGAACTTTTCATTAGATATTATTTATATGATAATGTGGTTAACCGTCCATCATAATATGCATAGATTGCTGTGATGTACAATAAAGGTGATACAACGTTGTATATATATAGTCAATGGCGCGCGTGTGTGCTGTACGTGCGGGCTTGATCTTGCTGCCAGTGGCTGTTATCGGACGTAAATTTTCCCATAGCTGCGATGCGTTTCGGTCAACGCAGTGGCTGGAGGTACGGCAGCCGTCGTTCGTTGAAGCCCCTTTTTGGCGTTAGGGTTAGGGTTCTAGCTCATCTAAACTCTCAAATCGTGAATTGATTTCCCAAGGCGTTATTTCGAAATCTGGCGCCACCCGCCGCCATCTTTGTCTCGTTAAGTATGAAAGCGAATGGACTGCCGTACCTCCCGCCTCGAGACATTAAGATACGGCTGCCGTACCCGTAGCCACAGCGATCTGCCAACGCTATTCTTGTAACAATAATAACATTAACATTAGTCGTAAGTGCTATCTTAGCATTAACATTAGCATCCGCTTTACGATGTTTCTGACAACGGCCGTATGGATTCTAAAGTAACGCACATAAATAATATATATTATATATAGTCCTACGCTGTGGCAACAGTTTGACCTCTGTTTGACCTGGCTCGTTTAGATGTTTCTGACTTACCCTAACCCTAACCCTAATTAAATTTAATTAACACTAATAAATTAAATTAAATTTAAAAAAAATAGTTAAATGGATAAAGATAGAAAAATAAAAAAATAAAAACGAAACAGATGGGATTCGAACCAACGACCTTCAGACGCAACGCTTATGCTGTACGAGCTCGGCTATTTAGGGTTATTGGAATTATGTATTATGGATGTGCCATGCATACATGGATGTGCGTGCATGGATGTGGATGTGGACTGCCGGGCATTTAGGAAATCGAAGACCGTGCCTGGCTGCCGGGCATATCGCCACGTACTGCGATAAATATAAGCTGTTTTGCGCAAACGCGAGCAAACAAATCATTGAAAGCAGCAGCAACAATAATAGATACAATAATGTAACCCTACTGTTGTTGAATAACGGCCCAAGGATTATTGTAAAACAAATTGTATTACAAAGTGTAATTAATACAGATTGTAATACAAAGTGGTTAGCAAGACTGTTTATTGGAGCTAAGGATTATAAGAGCTGTCCACATTCGCAATTTGATTTGTGGTGAGCGCTTATAGTTATTATATCATTATTATTATTATATCCATGAACCACAATAACAGCAGCAGCGGCAGCAGCAGTAATAGCAGCAACAATAGCTCAGTATTAGCAACAACAGCAGCAATAGTGATAGCAGCAGTAGCAGCAGCAGTAGTAATAGCAACAGCAGTAGCAGTAGTAATAGCAACAGCAGCAGCAGTAGTAATAGCAACAGCAGCAGCAGTAGTAATAGCAACAGCAGCAGCAGTAGTAATAGCAACAGCAGTAGCAGTAGTAATAGCAACAGCAGCAGCAGTAGTAAT
>NW_014577283.1:397062-411592 GCF_000485595.1 Priapulus caudatus | reverse complement strand
CACTATATATATATATATATATATATTACGTATATATATTTATTATGTATACTTATATACTATATAATATATACTATAACATTTATAATAAAAATTCTAGATACTACAGTGGCATCATATGTCTCGTATATATATTCCAAGAGCGATCCATCCGTAGCTGGGGGCACTGGAAACTGCGTCTTCCAACACGCTCACAAAGAAGATGCTAAGTAGGAGAGAAGCAGTGATATTCTTACTTGTTATTTAAGTTCCGGCTGCCGCCTCTATCTGCATTGCCAACGGGCAGTGTTTTTATTGTTAACAGTGAAAGGGTGCAATTACATAGACCACCTGCTATTCAATGTGATATATATATAACGACTTGTTGTACCCTTTTACTGTTAGCGATTAAACTATATTTATACGTGTACTAGTATTAAGTAGTTGATCGGGTTTTACCCTTTTTATGCTCTCCCACTTTTCGAGTTTTTTCTCAGTGTTTCTCGATATATGGTGGCATATATCTTGTACATTCAATAGAGCGATCCATCAGTAGCTGGGTGCACTGGAAACTGGTCACAGGGAAATTAATCACGCGGAAAATTTGTCCGACGATAATTGATTGCAAATAGTAAACTCCCGTTTGCTACGAGGAGCCCAGTACAGCAGGTTGGGCACAAGGGAGGCGCAGAGAGAAGGGAGTGTACTTAATTGAGGTGCAGGAAATCAAGAGAGAAGGATGGGGAAAGGATGATCGAGAGGGGGAAAGGGGAGGTGATAGAAGAAGGAGGAGGGGAGCCGAGGTGATAGAGAAAGGAGGAGGGGAGGTGATAGAGGAAGGGGAGTTAGGTACAGGGGGCGGTAGAGAAGTGAGAAGGGGAAAGGAGGAGGACGGCGGGGTAGAAGAAGAGAGGGAGGAGTGCAAGCGGATAGGTAGACGGTGCAGCAGGAAGAAGGTAGAGAAGGAGGGGCAAGGTGGAGGAGGGGGAGCTGGGCCGAGCCTAGTCCCAAGAAATGGTTACATATCGAAAGACTTGCATGTAGTCGATTTACGTTAGTCTCGCAGCCTCGTCAGGTTCAGCCCGAGCCCAGTCTGGAAGGGTTAGTCAGCAGGTACGTACAGAACAGTATGAACATGCTGTAATGAGCAGCATGAAACTAAGAAACGAGCGATGCCTATTTGCGAGACTCCTGTTTGGGATGCTGGAGTAGCCACGTCTAGCCGATTGCCCATAAGGGAATCCGGAAAATTAATCACAGTAAAATTTGAATAAAATATTAAACCTCGGTTTGTATTGTAACCACAAAGAGGACAGAGGTGGGAGCAGGGAAGGAGGAGCATTACATTGCATAGACTAAGAATATCAACAATACTAGATCTACAATCAGAAAACTTGACATGAAAAATCGAAACCGTACTATGTCTAACGTGTAGTGCTTTTTTTTAGAAAAAGCACAATTTGGGATTGAGAATTCACATCTATAAACAGAAAACTCGCGCACACGCACGCACACGCACGCACGCACGCACGCACACACACACACTCAAACAGGCACGCACATCGTTAAATCAATGTTACCGCTGAGGTAAGTTTACTTTTCTGTTTACGGATGGGAACTTTCAATTCCAGATTGTGCTGTCTCATTCTTTTCATGTCGGAATACTGTCTGATTCATTCAGAGCACGGTACATTTTCTAAGTAACGGTTTCCCTTTTACTGTTGGTGTTTGCTGTTTACGGAAATCTTTCTATTTTAGATTAAGTTGTTTTCATTTACAAAAGTGCTAAACATTAGTCATAGTACGCTTACTATTTTTCATGTTAGGGTTTCTGATATTAAATGTATTTTTGTATTTACGAAATAAATGCATATGATCTATAGCGAATTTTTCCAGTTATTATTGGCGTTTTCTATTTACGGAGTCGTTGTTTTTATTGCAGGGAGTATTGTTTCTATTCTTGTGCGTAATTTTGATGGGGAAAAGTACAATGACTACATCAAATAAGTGAAATAACGCAACGGCTATACAACAGCTAATACAATGACTACGTAAGCTAATACAATGACTACATAAGCTAATACAATGACTACGTAATCAGATATAAAGACTACTTAAGCTAATACAATGACTGCGTCAGCTAATACAATGACTGCGTCAGCTAATACAATGACTGCGTCAGCTAACACAATGACGGCGTCAGCTAATACAATGACTGCCTCAGCTAATACAATAACTAAGTTAGCTAATACAATGACTATGTTAGCTTATGCAATGGCTACGCTAGCTTATACAATATCTACATTCGCTTATACAATGGCTACGTCAGCTTATACAATGTCTACGTTAACTCATACATTGTCTACGTTAGCTTATACAATGTATACGTTAGCTTATACAATGTCTACGTTATAGCTTATACAATGTCTACGTTAGCTTATACAATGTCTACGTTATAGCTTATACAATGTCTACGTTAGCTTATACAATGTCTACGTTAGCGTATACAATGTCTACGTTATAGCTTATACAATGTCTACGTTAGCTTATACAATGTCTACGTTAGCTAATACAATGTCTACGTTATCTAATACAATGGCTACGTCAGCTTATACAATGTCTACGTTAGCTAATACAATGGTTACGTCAGCTAATATGATAACTGCGGATCTATGATATTTATACCACAGCGTCAACCCGGTTGCTCTGGCAGCCAAACATTTTCTTTACTGCATTTCTCAATGGGGTAATCCTTCCGCCATACAATAGAGTGTTCGCGAAGCTATTCAAAAAAGCAAAATATACAAGAAAGGCATTCACACCGAAGCTGTACGACTCTGGTTTCTTTTTTTACGTACAGGCTCGACAGTAAGTATGGCGCCCAAGTAACAAAAAATACGCCAGTGGTAGTAACGATGGTAATGATAGTTTTTACTTCATATTTTTCGTTGGGACGGGCTTGGTTTTCTCGCGGCAAATGCGCCACTTCATTGCGCAGTTTTACCGCGTGTGATCGTGCGACGATGAATATGTGTCCGTAGAGACATATTAATATGATTAGTGGAACTATCAACAATCCCCCGACTGCGGCTTCTATCGTTGGTTGAGTAAATGTGTACGGCACGGTACCCACGGGAAATGGCAATACACTAGTGTGCGTCTCTAAACCAAACATCCCCATACAAAACATAAACGCAGAAGAGTAGGCTATTATCAAAGCAACCGCAAAATACGCTCTTCTCGTCGTCACGATCTGGGGGTACGCAAGAGAATACACAGGGGCGGCGCCACGGTTTTAAAAGTGGGGGGGCCCAATTGAGAGAATGAAGCGACNATAAGTGAAATAACGCAACGGCTATACGACAGCTAATACAATGACTATGTAAACTAATACAATGACTACATAAGCTAATACAATGATACGTAAGCAGATATAAAGACTACGTAAGCCAATACAATGACTGCGTCAGCTAATACAATGACTGCGTCAGCTGATACAATGACGGCGTCAGCTAATACAATGACTGCGTCAGCTAATACAATGACGGCGTCAGCTAATACAATGACTGCGTCAGCTAATACAATGACTACGTTAGCTAATACAATGACTCCGTTAGCTTATGCAATGGCTACGTTAGCTTATACAATATCTACATTAGCTTATACAATGGCTACGTCAGCGTATACAATGTCTACGTTAACTCATACAATGTCTACGTTAGCTTATACAATGTCTACGTTATAGCTTATACAATGTCTACGTTAGCTTATACAATGTCTACGTTAGCTTATACAATGTCTACGTTAGCTTATACAATGTCTACGTTGGCTTATACAATGTCTACGTTAGCTTATACAATGTCTACGTTAGCTATACAATGGCTACGTCAGCTAATATGATAACTGCGGATCTATGCTATTTCTACCACAGCGTCAACCCGGTTGCTCTGGCAGGCAAACATTTTCTTTACTGCATTTCTCAATGGGGTAATCCTTCCGCCATACAATAGAGTGTTTGCGGCGCTATTCAAATAAGCCATATATACAAGAAAGGCATTCACACTGAAGCTGTACGACTCTGGATTCTTTTTTGCGTACAGGCTCGCCGCCCAGTATGGCGCCCAAGTAAGAAAAAATACGCCAGTGGTAGTAACGATGGTAATGATAGTTTTTACTTCATATTTTTCGTTGGGACGGGCTTGGGTTTCTCGCGGAAAATGTGCCACTTCATTGCGCAGTTTTACCGCGTGTGATCGTGCGACGATGAATAAGTGTCCGTAGAGACAGATTAATATGATAAGTGGAACTATCAACAATCCACCGACTGCGGCTTCTATCGTTGGTTGAGTAAATGTGTACGGCACGGTACCAAAGGGAAATGGCAATACACTAGTGTGCGTCTCTAAACCAAACATCCCCACACAGAAGATAAACACAGAAGAGTAGGCTATTATCGAAGCAACCGCAAAATACGCTCTTCTCGTCGTGACGATCTGGGGGTACGCAAGAGAATACACGATCATTATGTACATGTCTCCGGAAACACACAGCATGCTTCCAACCGAAATATTTATCAGGAAAACTATGACCATATAATATATTACGGAAGCAAGAGTATTGACTGACTTATTCAATATAATCACAACATTGCAAAAACTAGCAGCGCCAATACCCATATCAGCTGCTGAAAGACAAGATATAAAAATATATTTAGCTTCATTTAGATCGTTTTGGCGATATATCGCAGCAATAAGAATACCATTAGCTACAATAACACTAATACTGAATACAAGCAGTCCGGTAAAATATATTGTAGTCCAATTCCTCACAATAACGCCGTGTGTCGCGTTGAATGACTCCGTCATATTTGCAAACGAATAATTGTAGCAAGTGACGTCAGTCATATTTTTGTACTCGGTATAACTGTCATTTGCGCCATAACTGCCAAAGATGTGGTCCATGATATTCTTGCCAGTGATGACGTTATCTATGCTGTCGTTGGCGGAGGTGATGACGAGATATGATGTTATAGACGTAATGCCGACGACGCCAACGTTGGCGATATTCCAGACGATGTATCTGGTTGTTTTGGATACTAGCCTGGTAAATAAAAAACCATGCAAATGCAAGACCAAAACTCCATCTCTCACTCTCTCTTTATGTATTACTTATATTATATATCATGGGTTAATTATGACACTTTGTTCGCTATTAACCCTTGTATATTTATTTGCTTATAAAAATCCATTAATAGCATTGGCCATGTCTGTTTGCCGCACAGATAGTACTAGATGGCACACCCGGCAATATCGATCTATATTTATATTTAGTTTAAGTATGGAACATAAGTAAAGAATATAAGTATATTATAAGGTATATTTAGTTAAGTAAGTAAGTAGTTAAAGAATGGACGATAACCGTTTTGTTTTCAAAATGTGTTTGCGTCACTGACGTACTTTGTGTAATAAAGCGCCTAGAATACGTAGTGGGTACATGCCCGCGCTTGCGCTTAGAACGCTCGTGAATCAAAAATTCGACGAATGATTGCCTTTGTGCATGCAATTTAAAGAAGACAGTTCATTTTTACCTTTGTTTAGTGTCCTCGGGAACGACAGGTGGATATTATCAGCTGCTCTGCATACGTTGTTCACAGGTTTTCTTGCGTGCTCCGAGCCTTTCTTGCAATGCAGTGAATTTTACACATCTACTATACTCGCTCTATCTCTAGAGTTCAAATATAATTAAGTTTATTTCAGAAATTATAATTATTATGTTTTTAGGTATGATCGCGTCACTCAATCGCTAGCAAATCGCAAGCTGAACGTATTCGGAGGCGACTATGTATTATAGAAGGTGACGCAGTATTTATAAGAACTAGCCGTGTCCTGTGTGACACGCGCACTGGTGCCCTGCGCATGTGATCCGATTGCAACACTGCAGTTACAAAGCCTAGCGCACACACCCGAGCAAAACACCCTGAACGTGGAGCAAAACGTGTTTCGCTCGATGTTCGTGGCTATGTGCGGATTCCCGAAACAAAAAACTTTGCTCAGCTGAACGTGTTTTGCTGAACAAGCAATGTTTGATTCGCGGAACGTGTTTTCGCCTGAGCGTACGTTTTCCTCGGGTGTGTGCGTAAATTGTTCTACTACACAGCGAAACGCCTCAGACGGTCTCCAATCAATATTCTTAAAAATATCACATGACACACAAAATTAGATGTCCATTAGATGGCTATTTTTGATGTCATGTGACAGCGGCGCTGTACGCAGTGTTTCTGTATGTTTTGCTCAGCTGTGTGCTGTGTCGGGTGGCGTGTGTGCGCTTGCTCGCCGAGCAGAACGCGAAACGCTGGAAAAACAAAATTTCCCGTTTTGCTCGGGTGTGTGCGCTAGGCTTAAGAATTAACGGCAGATACTTAACAATGGGACTCAAACAAAACGTTTTGCTTAGAGACACAGTATAAGGTGACACAGTATATATAAGAGCTAGCCGTGTCCTGTGTGACACGCGCACTGATGCCCTGCGCATGTGATCCGATTGCAACACTGCCGTTATAAGAATTAACGGCAGATACTTCGCAATGGGATTCAAACAAAACGTTTCGCTTAGAGACCTCTTCCAGCAGGTGATGATCAGTAACACTGCATGCAGATTTCGACGCGTATACCATTTTCCAATTAAGCTAAATTCATCAATAATAATGAGAGCGCGCGTGGCTCATTCAGATTGAAACGCAGCAGACAGCTGACATTATGTTGTTAAGCTACTGTGTTGCTCAACAAGTTTGTTACTACTCGAGATTCTAGATTCACCAATACTCTATAGCCTCTAGATCTACTGATTGTTGTCTTTGTTTCTCACTTAAAAAATGATGCCCTGCCCTCCCATGTTACACTAACCTTCTCACTTAAAAAATGATGTGTTAACCACAGATTCATTGATGACATTTCTTGTATCTAGCGTCACAAGTTTAGGAGTGTTATCTACAAATGGATTGCCCATCTCACGTATAGCTTGCACCAGACCAAGTGCTTGTTCTTTAAATATTTTCTGGTTAGACATACCTTCTTCTTGGTGGTGTTATTAGTTTACTTCTTCCGAAATGTACTCCAGCTCAAACTCCTGGAGAAGCCGAGCTTGTTCAGGGCCAGCTATCATCCACTTCTTGAATGCGGATGGATTCTCAGTGAGTCCCATTGCACCTCCTGAACCTTTCACCAATTCATTGTTTTGCTCATGAGCCTGGTCAAGTGGTATGCTTGAGAATCTCTTTGTAGTCTTGGGAACAACCCAATGATCACGTTTCCCAAATTCTTCCTGAATAGATTCGGATAAGCTTTCCATGTCACGGATGTGGACAGAAATCTATCTGGCATAGTTCTGGTGATCAAAGGCAAAGAACCATGGGACCAGAGCCTTCAGCGTCTCTACATAGAGGGGGAAATTCTGTTCTCTGTAGGCCCGGACAAAAATTAGGCCCAGTAGTTCCATATTAAGTATAGTATCCCAGTACTGGAAAGTGGGACTCTTGACAATCATCACTTGTTTCCAAGCCTCCTTGGTATTATCATTATGCGGTCCTTCTGTCACCATACCCAAGAAGGCATCCTGCTGCAGCTTGGCCAAAGCCAGAACACTGACTTGGTGGGCAT
Source organism: Priapulus caudatus (assembly GCF_000485595.1). NCBI lineage: Eukaryota > Metazoa > Priapulida > Priapulimorpha > Priapulimorphida > Priapulidae > Priapulus > Priapulus caudatus. The sequence continues at coordinate 403,958 of NW_014577283.1, read as the reverse complement.
GTCGTGTTCTGGTGAGGTGGGCTGATCGAAGGAATGAGTCTGCTGTGCCAGAGGCTGCAATACCTGCATGGGTTAGTGCAGTTGTCCAGCCAGAAGTCTCCAAGTAGTCTCCATATGTGTTTCACATTGCCATCTCAATATGGAGACCACCCAACATGACCAAATATTTGTCCTCACCATGAGTTTGAGGCCAGTTCCACTGAACAAATTTTGCTAGCGCATATAAGGGTGCATCGACATCCATTACTGGGAGCTGTTCAAGATTGAGGAATTGAATGGCATCACGCTGTACATTCATCCCATGCTTAAGCATTGCAGCTGTTGCAGCTTTTTCATAGAACAGTGGGAGGAGCTGTGTTAGAGCAGGCTCCAAATCATCGGAGACATCTTGCAGAGAAGCATGGTATGCTGACCAGGCCGCAGTGTATCCTTCTAGTTCCTCCTTTTCAATGAGCTTGAGAGAATGTTCCAGCCAAAATTTCTCTTTTAGCTGTGCCCCCTCCAGGTATCCCCCAACAGCTTTAATCTCATTGGGTGGCTTGGGAACATGTGATAAGTTTAGCATATTTCCGCGTGTACGTGCGTGTATCTGCGTGTACGTGCGTGTACCTGCGTGTAGGTGCGTGTACTCGGGTGTACGTGCGTGTATCGCCGTGTACCCGCGGGTACGTACGTGTACGTGCGTGTATCTGCGTGTTTCGTGCGATGCCCCCAGGTCATGAATAATATTTAAGACTGGTCTATATTGGTCCAATATCGGCCTAATATTGGCAAAACAATATTGGGCCGATATTGGACCAATATCTGCCTATATTGGACCACTATCTGCCTATATTGGTCCAATATTGGCCTGGTGATATTGGCCCAATATTGTATCGCCAATATTGGACCAAAATCAGCTTGATGGGTGGGTATCTAGATAACCCTGTGCCAAGAATGATATCCGGAAAACATACCCTGTCCAGCGGCACATTACTACTGCTACTACTGTTGTTATTACTGTTGCTGCTATTACTACTGTTGCTATTACTACTGCTGCTGCTGTTGCTATTACTACTGCTGCTGCTGTTGCTATTACTACTGCTGCTGTTGTTGCTATTATTACTGCTACTGCTGTTGCTATTACTACTGCTGCTGTTGTTGCTAATACTGAGCTACTGTTGCTGCTATTACTGCTGCTGCCGCTGCTGCTGTTATTGTGGTTTATGGCTATAATAATAATAATAATATAACTATAAGAGCTCACCACAATTCAATTTTGTAAATGTGCGACATGTGCAAATTGCGAATGTGGACAGCTCTTATCAGTGGCGTAGACAGGTCGTCAGTTATGTGGGGATGATTTCGCTGTGATTTTCCCCTCAACGGGTGGGGTCCAGGGGCAGAGCCCTTGCCCGTGGTCCAGGGGGCGGATCTCCCGGAAGCTCTTAAATTTTAGCAATTTAGAACCTTCAAATGGCCGTTTTTGAGGGATAAAATAGTAAAACGTTTTGTAGGCTTGTCACGTTCCCTATTGTTTCATTTCGTTAGAAATATATATATACGTCTCTCTCACAAACTCAATTTTATAGAATTGAGGTTTTTCAGGTGGACGACTTATTTTTTACAATGAAAGCAGTATAAAACAACGTACATTTTGTTTTTATCATAAAATAATACAATACGAAGTTAAGATTATGCTTTTATTTGGCGAAATCGACGATGTCAACAATCATTCGTAATGGTGACAAAATCATTTACATCATCAAAGATCGCTACTCTAAGAAATTCCCAAATGTTTGGCGCCTCTTCTCACTTCTTCTCGCGAATTCTTTGGCAAGACTTTGGACAGAAATTTTGTCGAGCAAGACGTGATGGCTGTTACACACGGCAACCGCGTTCATCCTCCGCTGAGTCATGGTGCTCCTCAGCCACGTCTTGAGGCGCCGAAGAGTGGAGAAGCTCCGCTTGCATTCACTCGAAGAAACCGGGCATACGAGGAGCAACTTGAGAAGGGTCGCAACTTGTGGGAAAAGGTCCCGTACTTCCTGCTTCATGCCACGGTATGCGACTTTACCTTCATGCACACTGCTTGCCCCCGTTGTCTGCTTGAACATCGCAAGCTGTACCGTCAAGATATATTTCTGGAGTTCCGGATATTTTTGGACGAAGGTCTCGTCTACAACTTTTCTAGAGAGGAGCATGTCCTCAAGCATCTTGTACGCAGCCAGGTCGGTCTTAGATGGGTCATATCTCTTGCTCAGCTGCACCACCACGGCATCGATGAATGACAAGTATTGCTGCCTGTAGTGCTGTTCGGCACTTGTTGGGTTGAACGGTGTGGCTGGCCCAGTGAGACGGCGAGGAGGAGTTATTTTCCTTGGAACACGAAGTGGATCTAATTCCAGCTCATCAGCCTTCGATACTGCTTTCTCGTACAGGACATGGAATTCCTCCTCTGTCCGCCATGAATTCATCTGCTTTGTTGTAACTTTGACCGCTTCTAACATACCTGTGCAGCGAAGATATGGGCGAAAAAATATACAAATATTAAATTAAAGAAGAAGCAAACTAACATTTCGAGTTTCATGTAGAAAAACTAGATCTCCACGACTTTGTAAAATAGTTTCTTCAAATAATTGAAACAGTCTCATAGTTGTCTTTGACGGAGAGTATAGCAGACAACCTACAGAGCCATCGAGTTGGACAAAGAGGGAGAATCGTTGAAGACTTCACCGGTTGATCGTCAGAGAGGCCTTCGTGTACGATCTCTTTGAAGATGGCCTAGGTGGATTCAAAAGTGAAGCATAGACCGAATAGTTGTGACACGGGTGAATACTGATAGTCGTTGTTTGCATTACCTTAGAAGCAATTAGCAGTAAACACACAATACGTAGAAAAGATAAAATATTAAAATAGAAGTGTTTGAAAGTGATAATTTTGTACTCACTTTGAACTTTCCAGATCTCTTGAACAGAACACCAAGCTCATGCACCCACTGGATAACTTCTCGAACAGCAGGGCAACTAGAAACTGCATTCTGCATGATAAGATTTGCAACGTGAGATCCTCAATGAAAATGTGATGCCAGCGGTTCTCGATCCTTCACCTTAGCTCGACACCATTTGTACTGACCGACCCATCATGTTGGCTGCCCCGTCATACGTCTGGGCTCTCAAGTTATCACTTGGTAGTGACAGGCGGGTGATGACGTCGAAAATCAAGTTGGCAATTACTTTACCGCATGTGATGGGAAGTTCGTACAAGCCAACGAAGTCCTCATGCACATGAAGATTGTCGTCTACATGCCTAAAACATATTGACTTTTGTTCTACACCGCTGATGTATTGTGTGCCGTCTACCATGACACCGAAGGGTCCATTCCTTGCGATATCTTTCGCTAGTGTTCTGACGATTTTCTGACTGAACATCTGTATGATCTCTTCCTGTGCTTGCGGTGAAGTGAAACTCATTGTTCGTTTGAGATATTCATCAAGTCTACCATCACCTTCGCGGAAAAGTTTTAGGAGTTGGATGAAGTTTCCCTCCTCAGGAGCATGTCCACGGAAAGGTAGTCCCTGACGCAGGAGATACCGCAAACTTTGGAAGACCTTTAGAAGGGCTTTGCTGGCTACTTCCTGTTGTTGCCTCAGATTGGTGTTCATCTGGACGTCGATGGTCAGCTGAGACATCGACGAAATCGTTGCCACAGCGATTCTATGTGATTCTGAAGCTTGGTGACTCTCGAATCTAGATGTTGCCTTTTTCCAGTTGTCAAAACCGGAAGTGAGGAAAGCTGGCTCTTTGTTTTTTGACATTTTTAAGTGGCCCCGTTTCTCTGCTTGCGAGCAATAGAAGCAAACTACCCGTTTTAGTGATGGCACATAGTGAAGCCATGGATAGATTATGAACCACTTGGCCTGGAAGTAGCTTTTTTGGGTTGCAGTTTTTTGCCGGGATTATTCCGGGAGGAGGATGATTGGGGCTCATCCAATGGTCATCGTCTCTATTATTTTCGACTGCCTCTTCACTGACACTGGGTTCAGGGCTCTTGCTTGTTTCCTCTCTATACCTTTCATCCGTTTCAGCTGGAATGCTGCCGGCATCCAGTTCTCCAGCTTCTCCTTCACTACTTTAAAAAAATGATGTGATTTTCGAGGTTTTCAAATGTTTTATCTGAGTCATTACAAAATCGTAAGCTCAGCAGAAATAAAATGGCGACTGCTCATCTTACTCAACTAAACTAGTTACGCCACCTATCGGCAAGCACATAATTCAAATAAACATACTGTGGCCTTTCACGTAACAGTAGGGGTATGGGGGCATGCCACGCGAAAAAATTGAAATTGTAGGTGCAATATTTGTGAATTCTACGGTTATTTTTTTCTTTTGTTCCCAGAGGTTTAATAACACGCAACCCCCCTCCAACTACGAAATGTATAAAGGGAAAATTCTTGTTGTGAGAGGGGATCGGACGTGAGTGTGCTTACGACGCGACTCGGATAGTGTGCGTGACCATCCGACCCGCCGCCGAGCGTTGAAGAAAATTGACCAATCACAGAGCAGCGCCATGGGAACCGCTTTCGGTAAAAATGGCGGGAAAACACTCCCGACCCTTAGTACACGCTAAATCCGCTTGGAACGCCACGAGAGTGCCATGGTTTGCGGCAACTTTGAGTCGTACAGTGTGCGGGGGGGCGAGCTTTTAAACCGTAGGATGGCGACTGAAGATTGATAAATTATTCATGACATCACACATGGTTCGCGTTTCTGATTTGTGCGAAGTAATAATTCACTTCACTCAAGACCACTTCACGAGCCCAGAACCATATCCCTAACCCTAACCATAACCCAACCCTAACCCTAACACTATAACTCTAAACCGACTCGGCTATCTTATATACGCGTGTCATAGTACCAAATTAATCTATGGTGTGGGAAAGTGACGCATACCACGCTGTACGACTGCTCGGACGAATAGCGCATAACCATATCCCTAACCCTAACCCTAACCCTAACCCTAACCCTAACCATAACCATAACTCAACCCTAACCCTAATAGTCAGGTGGCAATTAGGCCCAGATTTGAGAAGGATGGGGACATCCCGGATAAAAGCACCAAACTTTTTCCATATACTATCCAGTGCCTAAGGTTTCAATTTTTGATAGGAGCCACTTCAGCAAAATAGAGGGAACCGCCCATCTTGGATTCCAAGATGGCTGCCATGTAAAAACCTATAAATGTCAATATCTCGGCTTCTAGGTTACTTAGGAGGGCAAACTTGGTGTCTAAACATACATTTCTGGGATGAGGAATGCAATTAAACTATTTAGAACATCTGGAGATGAATATTTGCATCAAAATTGGTGAGCTCTTGTCCTCAATTCCAGGAAAGAGTTTTTGCTGTCGCTCACTCATCCCAGTGGTGCCCACACCCCCTACATATTCAATAATGAAGATGCCCACGCGTTAAACAATAGCGCACCCCCACCCCCTACGTCACACAATGCAGCAACACACGTGCACGGCCACAATGAGAGTGCTAGCGTTCTATAATTGGTATTCTGTAATTAGTAATTCTATAATAATATTAATGGTAAACGTAATACCACTGCTCTTTTTATTCTATGTTTATAAAAAAATTTACGTGTTAATGTACGCTGTGACTGAAGATACCTGGGCATGATGGACTCGAGCTTGTGTATAGTATGCCAAGAGTCAACTTCTGAAGCACTCAGATGCTCGTTAAATGCACATGGCCCTGGTGACAAATCGGAACCGTATACATCATTCCTGAACAATGTGCAGACATTCAGGGAACTAAACCAACTACCAGTACCACTTACTTTTGGAGATGACATATATGTGGACCAGTTCATAAATTATCGAGCACAGTGGCACAAATCTTGTCATGCAAAATTCAATATAAGCAAATTGGAAAGAGCACGGAAGAGGGAGAGCGATGATAGTACTGACGAGAAGGGTGCTGGAGATGAGAAACGATGTCGACACCGCCAGCCCTTAGACAAGAGCTTATGTATATTCTGCAATAAAAGGATGGAAACCTACATGAGTTCTGTACTCTTGAAACAGATGACAATGTGAGAAGCATGGTCAAAGATCTGCATGAAACAGACTTATTATCCATGATTGAGGGTGGTGACCTAAATCACTTGGCTTGCTTGGTTGGACTTCGAAATCGGTATCGTTCCTTAACGAGGCAAAGCCAGGACTTCTCTGAGAGCTATAAAGAAGATAAAAAATTCCAGCCAGAGCCCTTGCTGAACTTATCACATATGTAGAAAACGCACGTACACGCGGGTACACGGAGATACACGCACGTACACGCGGGTACACGCACGTACACCCAGATACACGCACGTACACGCGGGTACACGGAGATACACGCACGTACACGCGGGTACACGCACGTACACGCAGGTACACGCACATGTATGTGTGCACGTGCGTGTACCCGCGTGTACGTGCGTGTACGTGTGTGTACCCGCGTGTACGTGCGTGTATCTGCGTGCACGTGCGTGTACCCGCGTGTACGTGCGTGTATCTGCGTGCACGTGCGTGTACCCGCGTGTACGTGCGTGTACCCGGGTACACGCACGTGCACGCAGATACACGCACGTACACGTACACGCAGATACACGCATGTACACGCGGGTACACGGAGATACACGCACGTACACGCGGGTACACGCGTGTACACGCAGGTACACGCACGTACACGCAAATACACGCACGTACACGCGGGTACACGCACGTGCACGCAGACACACGCACGTAGACGCGGGTACACGCACGTACACGCGGGTACACGCACGTGCACGCAGATACACGCACGTACACGCTACACGCACGTACACGCGGGTACACGCACGTACACGCCCCTACACGCACGTAC